>NC_069504.1:368925851-369039289 GCF_027579735.1 Bombina bombina
AGATGATTAAAAGCGCAAAAAGGCCGATACGCGCATAAGTCAATGTGAGCTTAAAAAAATGAAAAATTGCGAACAAAAAGGCCAACGCGCTAAAAATCCTGTGCACACTAAGCTAAAATGAACTAACAAGAAATAAGAGCAAAAGAAAACAGACACATAATTTACATGCATTTAATATACATTATAACTTATTTGATCTTTTTACTACTTAATATATACAGTGAAAAAAATCTATGCTACGGTTGTATGTGCACCAGCTATGTTATTTTAAGAGAATAGAAATATGTTTTAAGAGATTATAAGTACATATATGTGTAGCGTTGCAACACCATTACATTTAATCAAGATAAGTTACATTGTTTGAGTTAAGGAATATATTTGTTATATGTCTAAAATGAAAATGAGGGGCTGCCTAAACCACACACTCCAAGTATATAGATAAAGAGTCTGCTTAGGACATCCTGCCTCTCTCTATATTATTGTGGATTTTTATGGCAGGCTTTGTGCTGTGGGGAAACCCTTAGACCCAGAACTGATACAGACCTCACATAAACTTTTGACATCCCAATACAGCGGGTTATTGCAGGGGTGCTGAAGATTACTATGTGAGCAAAAATAAAACATATTGGGGGTTCAGAGCAATTTGAGACACGCGGCCAGGACCCATCCCATAGATCCTCAGGGAATCTGATGTGAATTCCACCCCTCTGACACGTCTTATGAGCAGCCTCTTTTTTCATAAATCCTGGGTGATGATTTAGATTGCACCAAAATACTAACCATCTAAGTAACCATACACACCCTTGCTGGGTCACTTTTTACATCCTCCTAACTCCATCTGCATATAAGATGGCCGCTAAGAAATCTGTTAAAGGTGACAAGACGGCGAAGTCTGGAGCTATGTCCACTTTCTTTAAATCCTCTCAGGTGAATAAATTACCCGTAGACATTGAGGTAGAGGAAGAGTCAGACACGGATTCATCACAACTTTTGCAAGACAAAGGCCCACTAACAAAAGCTGACCTAAGAAACTTAGTATCTAAGAAAGATATTGCAGACAACTTTGAGAAGCTGTGGGAAAAGATTGACTCTATTCACTCCTCAGTAACAAACAGCCTCTCTGAAATCAAATCAGACTTGATGGACATGGGCAACAGGATTGAAACATTGGAAGACCAGAAAGATTCAATGGTGGACCAATTAGATGAAGTTTCACAGACAGTCACCAACCAACAACAGCTGCTGGAGGAGTTTCAAGACAAAATGGAGGACCTGGAGAATAGAAGCAGAAGAAATAATATAAGGCTAAAGGGAGTCCCAGAAGACATATCCACGGCAGATATACCAGCGTACCTAACTCAGCTATTCACACAGATAACAAATTCTCCAGCTGATTATGTCTTTCATCTGGAGAGGGCACATAGAGCCTTGAAAACTAAACCTAAAACGGGTCAACCCCCAAGGGACATTATTATTAAGTTTACGTTCTTTCCAGATAAAGAAAAGATCCTACAGGCTGCAAGAAAGAACCCGACATTTAAATATCAGGGAAACGTGGTCCAATTTTTCCAGGACCTCAGCCTACGGACTTTACAAAGGAGAGGCGCTCTACGCCCATTCACGCTGCTGCTAAGAAAACATCAAATCCCATACAGGTGGGGTTTCCCGTTTGCTTTAATTATAACGAAAGATTCAAAGACAATTACTCTCAAAGATCCAGATGATGTACCAGAGGTCTGTAAAATCCTAGCCTTAGAAACACCTGTCTTCCCTGCATCAGATCCAACTCCAGCGAAACACAAAGACCCAGCTCGACAACTAGATACACCCAGATGGCAGACGCCCAACCATAAGAAGCAAAAAATCAAAGAATCCAGAGGAAAGATTTCCTAGAAGAATGTATGGAGTACCAAACCACTATCTTGGCATTTTTTATGTTCCCAAATAAAAGGGAATAATAAAGGGAACAAGGAGGACTGTGACTCATTAACTATCTAAGGTTGTTCAGCGGAAGTTTGCTGATAAAGTTCTGCACCCACAGTTTTGAGTTTGCCATCCCAGTTCTCCTTCATATAGAAACCCTGGGATGGGTTTTGGTTCAGGTTGCATTGAGTAATTCGACTGAAATAGTTACCCCCACAGAAACACGAGCTCTTTGCCCTCATGTTTCTCAATAGTTCACTCAGTAAGGACCCCGCTCATGGGGACCCTTTGTTGCTTTTTCTTTCTATGAGCCTTTCCTCTCTCGTTAACTTTGTTTTTTCCCTTAGTGACGACAACAAAGACGACCATTGGTCCTTATACGGATCCCCAGTAGCAGTTCCAGATATACATCCAGACCTCCAGCTCACAGGTAATAGATTTCCATTATACCACCTACCACCAGACATCCCAGTATGATTCCTAGAATTAACATATCTCATAATGTAAGGGGCTTTAACACAAATGTTAAGAGAAGAATAGCGATGTCACAATACCTGTCCTTACAAGCTAATGTCCTGTTCCTACAAGAAACTCATCTGATTAAAGACAACATACCCAAATATTGGGCGAGACACTTTAACATTCATTTTCATGCCACAGCCCCCACAAAGAAAAGAGGCACCTCCATTCTTATACACTCCTCACTTAACTTTATCCACGAGGAAACAATCACAGACACTAAAGGGAGATACCTGATTGTTAGGGGACGGATTCTAGACTCTGAAATTACTTTATGTAATATATATGCGCCAAATGAAAATCAACACACCTTCTTCAGCCATATATCTCACCTGCTCACACAGTGGTCACACACAAAAATAATATTAGCTGGAGATTTTAATATTACAATGACACCGATCACCTCAAAAACCAGTTGTGGGTTGACCAATAAACAAATAAGGCATAACAGGATAGTTAAATCGATAAAGGAATCCCTCTCGCCACACTCGCTAATAGAGACATGGAGTACTCTTTATGGAGAGACCTCTGATACCACTTTCTATTCGGCTGCTCATAAATCCTACATCCGACTAGATTATATATACACAAGTCAGATCCTTCAACCCCTATTGAATGAATCTAAAATACATGCATGTGTTTGGTCTGACCACTCAATTATCACACTTCAGATAGATGGGTTCTGGGACCATGATAGAGGTAGATCATGGACCTTTGACCCAACATATGTTAGAGAACCACAAAACCAGGACAACATTCTCAAGCAATTAACAGAATATTGGCTTATAAATACAGACTCTATATCCAACCCCTTGATCACCTGGGCGGCACATAAGGCAGTCTTAAGGGGCATACTCATAAAAGAAAAGGCCCTACAGAATAGGAAATACAAACAACATATGACAACTTCATACCGAGATAGAGAAATTAGAAAAACTACATAAATCCTCCAAAAAAAAAAAACTGTCCAGCAAACTCTAATTGCCAAAAAGACGGCGCTAGCCGCTCTCCTACAATCTCAGGCCACTAGGGCAATTAGAAAACTACAATCACAATACTTTATATATGCGAATAAGCCAGATAAATACATGGCTTATAAAATAAGGGAAAGATGTAGGGCTTCTGCGATCCCCCTGATAGAAAAGTCCGATAACTCTTTGACTTCCCACCCTCAAGAAATAGTAGACGCTTTTGCTGTATACTATGGTGACCTATACAATGGAAAGAAGGTAGATCATACCCATGAGACAGTATCCCTCACCTCTAAATTTTTCGACAAGATCTCGTTACCAGAGATCTCTAGAGAACAGGGGGAAAGGCTGAACGAACCGATCTCCGGTTTGGAGGTCCTGAGTGCCATTAGGGACCTTAAACCAGGAAAAGCAGCAGGGCCAGATGGCTTTCCTGGCGATTACTATAAATTATTTAGAACAGCATTGATCCCTCACCTAGTTAAGTTTTGCAACTATATCATGGAGGGAGGAGACACCCCGCCGGAATTACTTTCAGCCAAAATAGTGGTGATCCCTAAACCAGCCAGAGACCACAGAAAGTGCCAAAACTACCGCCCAATATCCCTGATTAATCAGGACCTTAAAATTTTCACTAAAATGATATCTAATCGGCTTAAACATATCGTCCCCCATCTAGTCCACCCTGATCAAGTAGGATTCATTAAGGGAAGGGAAGCACCAGATAATATTAGACGCATTACCAACCTGATCCAAACGCTAGGAGAGACTCTGACGCCTTCTCTGCTCCTCTCGTTGGACGCGGAGAAGGCGTTCAATAGAATTGATTGGGACTACATGTTCCTAACATTACACAAAATGGGGTTCGATGGTTCATTTATAAAAGCACTAAAAAGTTATTTATTCTGTCCCGGGCGCTCAGGTATCTTCGGCAGGATATAAATCTAAACCATTCCAAATCCGAAACGGGACTAGGCAGGGATGCCCTCTCTCGCCATTACTTTTTGCGCTCTGCATAGAACCACTTGCTATTGCGATTCGCTCAAATGTAGATATAACAGGAGTTAAAATGGGGGCGGGAGAATATAAGTTAGCTCTATTTGCTGATGACGTCGTCCTGACTCTAACTAACCCAATAGTATCGCTACCTAATCTACATCAGACATTGGAGAATTTCTCAGCTATCTCGGGGTTTAAAATAAACCCTGAAAAATGTGAAGCCCTACCCATCGCAATACCCCGACAGACACAAATAGGTCTAGAATCCCACTTTCATTTCAAATGGCTAAAACACACCTTGAAATACCTAGGGATATATCTGCCGACCCAAGTAAACCAATTATACAAGGTTAACTACACCCCATTGTTCAAACAAATAAAGAAAGACTTACTGAAATGGAGAAGTTTTAACTTCTCCTGGTTGGGAAGAGTAGCAGCAGTGAAGATGAATGCCCTACCAAGAATATTATACTTATTTCGATCTTTACCTATTAAGATAAATAAAGCGGAGGTAGAGGGGCTACAGAAGGACATACAGGCATACATGAGGGGTAGTAAAACAACTAGAGTAGCGCGAGCCATTACAAATAGACACAAAAAATTGGGGGTATCGGAGCGCCTGATTTAATGGATTATTACAACGCGTCTAGACTGGCTCAGGACACCCTATTACTAAAGAGATCCGGGGATGTGATCTGGCCTTCCCTTGAAGCTAAATTGGGTGGATGGGAAGAGACAGACACTATTATATGGGATCCGGGGAAGATCCGAACGAGTAGGGAGATGCCTAGACCATACACTGCAGATCTCACAATTTTAAACTGGAAAAAAGCTAAAGCCGAATATAAACTCATACCTCAATATTCTCTACTTATTCCAGTTCGTTACATGGTACCTAGTGATTTGCGGTCCCAGATTAGGAAGTGGGAGAACAAAGGTTTGTACAGAGTGGCTGATTATGTGGAAGGAGGTGCTCCGCTAACATATACTCAACTTCAGACAAAACTAGACCCATTGAATTTACATTGGTACCTGTATCTTCAGGTGAAGTCTGCCATTCAAGCTTATTTAAAATTAAACAAAGGGGAACCTCCCACAGCCTTGGAAACTTCTTGTAGATCAGACGAACGCACTAAACATTCCATATCTATGTTATATATAGCCATACAAGCCTCTCAACATTCCACCAAAATGTCCATAATGCTAGCTTGGGAAAAAGAATTACACATAGTTAAGGAAACTAAGGAATGGGAAGAAATATTTCAGAAGGCTGATAAGGGCCTTCTGAGTGTGGACCTGAAAGAGAATATAACCAAAACGATTTATAGATGGTATTTGACACCCCTGAGAACTGCACACATACAACCACAAGGAAGCAGACTGTGTTATAGAGGATGCGGGGAAATAGGGACATACAGGCACATGTGGTGGGATTGTAGAGAAATAGCAGGGATTTGGAGACAACTAGATACCTTTCTCAGCCAGATGCTTGGTGACAATATAGTCCTTACGATTCAACACGCACTCTTACACGAGCATTTCAATAGATATAACAAATTTATCAATACATTCATCAGAATTCTGTGCACGATCACAAGGATGTGCATAGCCAGATATTGGAAAACTGGTGCCCCCACATGGACAGAGATAACTAATAAAATCCAGCATACATACACCATGTATGAATTAGCCTCAGGAATACTAGACAACAGAGAAACAGTACATAAGATATGGTATTACTGGATAAGCAAATAGATCTAGAACTTAGAGATAGAGCTGAGAGGTCTGGATCTGGACATTAGCTAACAACATGTTACAATCTACTGATATGATGACTACTAAAGAAGAGCAAAGGTCTTCACTTCCCCCTATATCTTTCCCCTCAATATTGATGTTAAAGTAATGCGGTTTATTGCTTTTCCCCACCCTTCTCCCTATACCCCCCTTCTCTCTCCTCGTCTCTGCTGATGCATTCTACTCTTATTCATGCACCCTCTCCCCCTTTTAATATTGCAACTTAGATAATCAGTTATGGTCTAACAATATCTATTGAAGAAAGTTATATTCAACTGAATAAGGTTAGAATCTCAGAGGAACAATCGCTCAGTGGACTACATACTGAGGACAGAGGCACTCATCAGCAAAGACTCTGAGAACTAACATATTAAAAAGACCAGGACTATTGGAGTTAGTCATGTTACCTACAGAGGCTGCTCCAAACTCTGAATTGACTAAGTTGGGAAGTTATAAAAAGACCAACTCTGGATCTGTCGTCCTAGGAACACAGAATCATGAGTAGGGTGCTACTGGAAATATGGTTTCTAGATAATTCTCAGATGGAGATGAGGGAAGAGAGGGATAGTAATGTTACTGTTTTTACTGTTTTACAAATTCTTTTTGTATTTATAAAACCCAATAAAAAAGATTTAAACATAAAATGAAAATGAGGAAATGAGGAATATTTACTTTTAAGCCTAAACCACCTTAATAAATAAGTCCACCTTAAAAAAAATCCTATGGAAATATGGACCAATCGATTCCCACAGGAGGGGTATTTAAGGAATAATTAGATGTTCGTTATTCATCTTGAGGAGGCGAAATGCGTTGAAGGGAATAATGAATTTGTAAAGGATAAGGCAAAGACATCCTTGATATTTTTCTGTGCAGAAAGATATTTGTTTCACCCCCTGCGGGTGTATTTGCAATAACCGTTTTTCGAAAGCGGCGATTTGCAGATTCATACACGTGACGCGGAAGTGTTTTGCGGCCACTCCGCAATCAGCTCTATCCAGTGTTAGCTCAGCAACACTGAATAGAGGTTCCTTGGGATAAACATTTCTTCTCCAGCTGCAAGTGTGGAGGTCCTGGTAAGCTTGTATACCTTAAGCTTGATTTGGGACTGAGGAGAATATTTCTGGGCATAAGGTAACGCTTAAAGGATTCGGGCCTTTGAATTTACAATAACTTGAACTACAGTGGATTAGTGACTTGTTGCTTCTATTTACATATATTAAAAGATACAGATTCTATACCAGATATTCCTCATAAAGTGGCTTTTGTATAAGCTTATGTGTGGACATTTCAAATTACTCCTCACACACTTAACGTATTTTGGATATTGGAGCTTTTGTGTGAGACTGGTCACATTTTAGTTATTTTTAACCATTGCATAAGTGTCAATATATGTTATTATAAATAAATATTAGATTGTAGATGCATAATACATATCTTTAAGTGTGTATTCCCTTCTACTGAACTCGTTTTTTTAGATAAATACATTGAATATCAAATTATTCCAAGAGGTTTAAGGTTAGAAAAGAATTGCACATTTGAACTTAAAGGGACAGTCTACACCAGAATTTTTATTGTTTTAAAAGATAGATAATCCCTTTATTACCCATTTCCCAGTTTTGCATAACTAACATATTTATAATATACTTTTAACCTCTGTGATTATCTTGTATCTAAGCCTCTGCAAACTGCCCCTTTTTTCAGTTCTTTTGACAGACTTGGAGTCTAGCCAATCAGTGCCTGCTCCCAGATAACTTCTCGTGCACGAGCACAGTGTTTTATCTATATGAAATACGTGAACTAGCACCCTCTAGTGGTGAAAAACTGTTAAAATGCAATCTGAAAGAGGTGGGCTTCAAGGTCTAAGAAATTAGCATATGAACCTCCTAGGTTAAGCTTTCAACTAAGAATACCAAGAGAACAAAGCAAAATTGGTGATAAAAGTAAATTGGAAAATTGTTTAAAATTACATGCTCTATCTGAATCATGAAAATTTATTTTGGCCTAGACTGTCCCTTTAAGGAAACATTGCAGAATGAATGGTATTGGAGAAAGCCTCCTTTGGACTGATAGACATTATAAAAAATCTATAATGATAGATATTATAAAAAAAAAGTCCAGAAGCAATTATAAAGATAATGATCAATATAAAGATAAACAAAAGTTGATTATTTCCCATATCACAAAATTAAATACCAACTTACAAAAAATTTAAAATGAGAAAACTAAATAGAGATAAGGGAAATTATAACACTCCAGTAACAGAGACTGATACCAACACAGAAAAGGGTAACAATTTATAGAGAAAAGAAAAAAAAATCAAAAAATAAAGAAATGATCGTTATGAAAGAACCCAGAAATAGAGAAACCCTATTTAATGACAGACCCAAGAGTTATAACAAAAAATATATAAAAGAAAGACCACTCTGGGTTCATAGATATGATAGGTATAACAGACCAAAACGGGAATTTAGGAGAGAGGATTGGAGACAAAAGGAAAGGTTTCAGGAGTCAAAGGTTATATGGAGAACAGATGGAGAAATGGTTACGTACAAACCAGGGGACAACAAAATTATTTTAGAGGAGATGGATACATGTCACAGATGGGGAGGGGGGGATCTTGTGATAGAAGACAACTACAACACCCCTATGAGGTATACCAGTAGACCACAAAAAGAATGGAAAATACCATTGAGAAATAGATACCAACCTATAGAGATCATAACAAACAGCAGTGACACTTGGAAGCAATGGCTGGCCCAAATAATATGAATTGTGTTGATTTTTTAGAGAACAGCCAAAGCCAAATAAGCAGAATGAGAACAAGAAAAAGAAGCTTAGAGGAAAGAGAGGGGGAAGTAGAACAAAGGACAAAAAAGTGGAAGCAAAGGAGGAAGAATTTAAAGGTATCTTCAATATCAGTAAATTACCACTGTCCTATGAGGAGAAGAAAGTATTAAATTTAGGTCTCTAATTTGCCCCCACAGCCAAATTAAATAAATTTGAAACCCATATATACGTAATCCAGTTTGTACGGAAACTAACCTTAAAAAGGTATTTTCTCAAAAAAAAAAATACAGTGAAAAAGATATGTATCAACACTACACAAAATCAGGGGACAAATTTAAAACAAAAGTCCACATTTTATCCAACTCATGAAAAAGGCAGCAGTTTGGATGTATTTGAGAAATTAGTTTGAAAAGATTTGGCAAAAATCAATATGAATAAAAATATGAAATACAAAGGAGAGAGATCCTAGACAATTTGAAGGAAAATACGGATATAGTTATAAAACCGTCTGTTAAAGGAATAGTGGTGATGGACAATGACTTTTACCTCCAGGAAGAATATCGTCTACTGGGGGATGACACCTCATACAAAAAGATTAAAATTAATCCCATAGATACAAACAAGAGGATTTAAAAAACATACTGGGAGCAGCACAAACTGGAGGAATAATTACAAAAAGAGAATTCGGATATTTATACCAGATATTTCCACAAATGCCTCTATTCTACCTTCTACCTAAAGTGCATAATAATAGACAAATCAACCCGGTAGGGATTTTTTTTTTCTGGGATAGAACCCATTACATCCAATCTCTCAGAATTTGTGATTTTACAACTTCAAACATATGTCAAACTGCTGCCTTCATTAAATTAAGGATACAACACATATTTTGAATATATTGGATAATTTCCCTTGGGATAGTGAACTAATTATAGCCACATGTGACGTGACATCCATATATACAAATATAGTCCATGATTAGTGCAGTATAACATTTTTTAAAAGGAGATAGTGAAGAATTATGTGGATTAAATCAATTCCTTTTAGATAGCATTAGGTTAATTCTCATGCATAACGTATGGGTACAAGGTTTGCGCCAAGCTATGCAAATCTCTTCATGGGAAAATGGTAACAAGAATCAGCTCGGCGCAAACCTCATACTTTTTAACCGCTATATAGATGACATATTGATAAATCGTAGAGGTAGTGAAGACAATCTACTGTAATGGTTTAGGGAGATGAATGAGAACAGAGTGGATTTACACTTCACATACGTTTTTTTGGATTTAGATATATTGGTGGAAGACAATACATTAATAACTAAAAAACATTTCAAGGTGGTCGATGCCAACAATTACATCCATTCAAAAAGTTGCCATCTTCGAATGTGGATAGAAAATACCCATAAAAGGGTAGTTTTTAAGGATTAAAATAAATTGTACAAGAGTAGCCGATTACGAAACCCAAATACGAACTTTGGAAGAAAGATTTAGAGAACGAGACTATGATACAATTGAGAAAGATAAAATGGAAGTAAATGAAAGGAATACCATTTTAAGAGGGGAGAAAATAATGGTAAACAAGGAAAGAGGAATCAGGGTACCCTTTATAACCTCATTTAATCATCAGCATAAGGATGTGGAGAAAATTATACGCAAACACTGGCATGTTATTAAATCAGATGAAATCTAGGGCAAAGAAATATCGGAAAAGCCTATATTTGTATATAGAAAAGCTGCAAACCTAAAGACTATTTTGGCCCCAAGTGAGTATAAGGGTAAAAAGAAGGAAATGAAAGAAGTTGATCTGAGAGGGAAGACACTGTGTGGTTTCTTTCCTTGTTACAGCTGCAAGGCATGTGAACATAGTAAAAAAAGTGAAGTCTTATGTGTCTACGAGCATGAGCAAAAAGTGTGAAATAAAAGATACTATCCGATGTAGAGAAGGGGTACTGTATATACTACAGTGCTCATGTCAGCTGCAGTACTTCGTATAAACTACCAGACCATACAGATATAAGATAAGAGAACACCTAAACAATATAGAAAAGGGGGAAAGGGGGAAAAAGGGAAAATGGGGAAAAGGGGGATTTAGAAACCCGTTTATATGACCATTTTAAAACAGTACATAAGAACAGCACTGAAGCCATTTCTTGTTGGGCCATTAAGATTGAGATTTTCAGAAACCTATCCTGAGAAAGGAGGCAGAGTTAATACAGGAGTTAGGGACTTTATATCCGTTAGGCTTGAATTCAGAGTTTGATCTGAACCCTTTCATCCTAGATTGAAATAACACCCTAGATCAAAAGGTCTTTACTACTATCTGATAATAATAATATTAAAGGGACATTAAACCCAAAAATGTTCTTTCATGATTCAGATGGAGAATACCATTTTAAACAACTTTCTAATTTACTTCTATTGTCTAATTTGCTTCATTTTCTTGATATTCTTTCCTGAAAAGCATATCTAGATAGGCTCAGTAGCTTCTGATTGGTAGCTGCACATAGATGCCTCATGTGATTGGCTCACCCATGTGCATTGCTATTTCTTTAACAAAAGATATCTAAATAAAGAAGCAAATTAAATAATACAAGTAAATTGGAATGTTGTTTAAAATTGTATTTTCTATCTGAATCATGAAAGAAAATGTTTGGATTTAATGTCCCTTTAATTTTAAATTATTCTTTTATATTTTTTATGATTAAAACTGCTTTCAACTTTCATTGGAACTTGTAATATACAGCATTTTACATACATTATAACATATTTGACCTTTTTACCACTTAATATATACAGCAAATAGATCTATGCTATGGTCGTATGTGCACCAGCTATGTTATTTTAAGAGAACAGAAATAGAAATATGTTTTAAGAGATTATAAGTACATATATGTGTAACATTGCAACACAATTACATTTAATCAAGATAAGGAACATTGTTTGAGTTAAGGACTATATTTGTTATATGTCCAGAATGGAAGAGAGGAATGTGTTTTATGTCCAAAATGAAAGCAAGGAAATGAGGAAACATAATTTATGCTTACCTGATAAATTCCTTTCTTCTGTAGTGTGATCAGTCCACGGGTCATCATTACTTCTGGGATATTACTCCTCCCCAACAGGAAGTGCAAGAGGATTCACCCAGCAGAGCTGCATATAGCTCCTCCCCTCTACGTCACTCCCAGTCATTCGACCAAGGACCAACGAGAAAGGAAAAGCCAAGGGTGAAGTGGTGACTGGAGTATAAATTAAAAAATATTTACCTGCCTTAAAAACAGGGCGGGCCGTGGACTGATCACACTACAGAAGAAAGGAATTTATCAGGTAAGCATAAATTATGTTTTCTTCTGTTAAGTGTGATCAGTCCACGGGTCATCATTACTTCTGGGATACCAATACCAAAGCAAAAGTACACGGATGACGGGAGGGATAGGCAGGCTCTTTATACAGAAGGAACCACTGCCTGAAGAACCTTTCTCCCAAAAATAGCCTCCGATGAAGCAAAAGTGTCAAATTTGTAAAATTTGGAAAAAGTATGAAGCGAAGACCAAGTTGCAGCCTTGCAAATCTGCTCAACAGAGGCCTCATTCTTGAAGGCCCAAGTGGAAGCCACAGCTCTAGTAGAATGAGCTGTAATTCTTTCAGGAGGCTGCAGTCCAGCAGTCTCATAAGCTAAACGAATTATGCTACGAAGCCAAAAAGAAAGAGAGGTAGCAGAAGCTTTTTGACCTCTCCTCTGCCCAGAGTAAACGACAAACAGAGAAGACGTTTGTCGAAATTCCTTAGTTGCCTGTAAGTAAAATTTTAGAGCACGGACTACATCCAGGTTGTGCATTAGACGTTCCTTCTTCGAAGAAGGATTTGGGCACAAAGAAGGAACAACAATCTCTTGATTGATATTCCTGTTAGTAAATACCTTAGGTAAGAACCCAGGTTTAGTACGCAGAACTACCTTATCCGAATGAAAAATCAAATAAGGAGAATCACAATGTAAGGCTGATAATTCAGAGACTCTTCGAGCCGAGGAAAAAGCCATTAAAAATAGAACTTTCCAAGATAACAACTTTATATCAATGGAATGAAGGGGTTCAAACGGAACGCCCTGTAAAACATTAAGAACCAGGTTTAAACTCCATGGTGGAGCAACAGTTTTAAACACAGGCTTAATCCTGGCCAAAGCCTGACAAAAAGCCTGGACGTAAGGAACTTCTGACAGACGTTTGTGTAACAGAATGGACAGAGCTGAGATCTGTCCCTTTAATGAACTAGCAGATAAACCCTTTTCTAAACCTTCTTGTAGAAAAGACAATATCCTAGGAATCCTAACCTTACTCCAAGAGTAACCTTTGGATTCACACCAATATAGGTATTTACGCCATATCTTATGGTAAATCTTTCTGGTAACAGGTTTCCTAGCCTGTATTAAGGTATCAATAACTGACTCAGAAAACCCACGTCTTGATAAAATCAAGCGTTCAATTTCCAAGCAGTCAGCTTCAGAGAAGTTAGATTTTGATGTTTGAAGGGACCCTGTATCAGAAGGTCCTGTTTCAGAGGTAGAGACCAAGGTGGACAGGATGACATGTCCACCAGGTCTGCATACCAAGTCCTGCGTGGCCACGCAGGTGCTATTAGAATCACTGATGCTCTCTCTTGTTTGATTCTGGCAATCAATCGAGGAAGCATCGGGAAGGGTGGAAACACGTAAGCCATCCTGAAGTCCCAAGGTGCTGTCAGGGCATCTATCAGGACTGCTCCTGGATCCCTGGATCTGGACCCGTAACGAGGAAGCTTGGCGTTCTGTCGAGACGCCATGAGATCTATCTCTGGTTTGCCCCAACGTCGAAGTATTTGGGCAAAGACCTCCGGATGGAGTTCCCACTCCCCCGGATGAAAAGTCTGACGACTTAAGAAATCCGCCTCCCAGTTCTCCACTCCCGGGATGTGGATTGCTGACAGGTGGCAAGAGTGAGACTCTGCCCAGCGAATTATCTTTGATACTTCCATCATAGCTAGGGAGCTTCTTGTCCCTCCCTGATGGTTGATGTAAGCTACAGTCGTGATGTTGTCCGACTGAAACCTGATGAACCCCCGAGTTGTCAACTGGGGCCAAGCCAGGAGGGCATTGAGAACTGCTCTCAATTCCAGAATGTTTATTGGCAGGAGACTCTCCTCCTGACTCCATTGTCCCTGAGCCTTCAGAGAATTCCAGACGGCACCCCAACCTAGAAGGCTGGCGTCTGTTGTTACAATTGTCCAGTCTGGTCTGCTGAATGGCATCCCCCTGGACAGATGTGGCCGAGAAAGCCACCATAGAAGAGAATTTCTGGTCTCTTGATCCAGATTCAGAGAAGGGGATAAGTCTGAGTAATCCCCATTCCACTGACTTAGCATGCACAGTTGCAGTGGTCTGAGGTGTAAGCGTGCAAAGGGTACTATGTCCATTGCCGCTACCATTAAGCCGATTACCTCCATGCATTGAGCCACTGATGGGTGTTGAATGGAATGAAGGGTGCGGCAAGCACTTTGAAGTCTTGTTAGCCTGTCCTCTGTCAGGTAAATCTTCATTTCTACAGAATCTAAGAGTCCCCAGGAAGGGAACTCTTGTGAGTGGAACGAGTGAACTTTTCTTTTCGTTCACCTTCCATCCATGTGACCTTAGAAATGCCAGTACTAACTCTGTATGAGACTTGGCAGTTTGAAAGCTTGAAGCTTGTATCAGAATGTCGTCTAGGTATGGAGCTACCGAGATTCCCCGCGGTCTTAGTACCGCCAGAAGAGCACCCAGAACCTTTGTGAAGATTCTTGGAGCTGTAGCCAATCCGAATGGAAGAGCCACAAACTGGTAATGCCTGTCTAGGAAGGCAAACCTTAGGTACCGGTAATGATCTTTGTGAATCGGTATGTGAAGGTAAGCATCTTTTAAATCTACAGTGGTCATGTACTGACCCTCTTGGATCATAGGTAAAATTGTCCGAATAGTCTCCATCTTGAACGATGGAACTCTTAGGAATTTGTTTAGGATCTTTAAGTCCAGGATTGGTCTGAAAGTTCCCTCTTTTTTGGGAACCACAAACAGATTTGAGTAAAACCCCTGTCCCTGCTCCGATCGTGGAACTGGATGGATTACTCCCATTAACAAGAGCTCTTGTACGCAGCGTAGAAACGCCTCTTTCTTTGTCTGGATTGTTGACAACCTTGACAGATGAAATCTCTCTCTTGGAGGAGAGTATTTGAAGTCCAGAAGGTATCCCTGAGATATTATCTCTAGCGCCCAGGGATCCTGGACATCTCTTGCCCAAGCCTGGGCGAAGAGAGAAAGTCTGCCCCCCACTAGATCCGATCCCGGATCGGGGGCCCTCAATTCATGCTGTTTTAGGGGCAGCAGCAGGTTTCCTGTTCTGCTTGCCCTTGTTCCAGGACTGGTTAGGTTTCCAGCCTTGTCTGTAGCGAGCAACAGCTCCTTCCTGTTTTGGTGCAGAGGAAGTTGATGCTGCTCCTGCTTTGAAATTACGAAAGGAACGAAATTTAGACTGTCTAGCCTTAGCTTTGGCTTTGTCCTGAGGCAGGGCATGGCCTTTACCTCCTGTAATGTCAGCGATAATCTCTTTCAACCCGGGCCCGAATAAGGTCTGCCCTTTGAAAGGTATATTAAGCAATTTAGACTTAGAAGTAACATCAGCTGACCAGGATTTTAGCCACAGCGCCCTGCGTGCCTGAATGGCGAATCCTGAATTCTTCGCCGTAAGTTTAGTAAGATGTACTACGGCCTCCGAAATGAATGAATTAGCTAGTTTAAGGACTCTAAGCCTGTCCGTAATGTCGTCCAGAGTAGCTGAACTAATGTTCTCTTCCAGAGACTCAATCCAGAATGCCGCTGCAGCCGTGATCGGCGCAATGCATGCAAGGGGTTGCAATATAAAACCTTGTTGAACAAACATTTTCTTAAGGTAACCCTCTAATTTTTTATCCATTGGATCTGAAAAAGCACAGCTATCCTCCACCGGGATAGTGGTACGCTTAGCTAAAGTAGAAACTGCTCCCTCCACCTTAGGGACCGTTTGTCATAAGTCCCGTGTGGTGGCGTCTATTGGAAACATTTTTCTAAATATCGGAGGGGGTGAGAACGGCACACCGGGTCTATCCCACTCCTTAGTAACAATTTCAGTAAGTCTCTTAGGTATAGGAAAAACCTCAGTACTCGCCGGTACCGCAAAATATTTATCCAACCTACACATTTTCTCTGGTATTGCAACTGTGTTACAATCATTCAGAGCCGCTAACACCTCCCCTAGTAATACACGGAGGTTTTCCAGTTTAAATTTAAAATTTGAGATATCTGAATCCAGTCTGTTTGGATCAGAACCGTCACCCACAGAATGAAGTTCTCCGTCCTCATGTTCTGCCACCTGTGACGCAGTGTCTGACATGGCCCTAATATTATCAGCGCACTCTGTTCTCACCCCAGAGTGATCACGCTTACCGCTTAGTTCTGGTAATTTAGCCAAAACTTCAGTCATAACAGTAGCCATATCCTGTAATGTGATTTGTAATGGCCGCCCAGATGTACTCGGCGCTACAATATCACGCACCTCCCGAGCGGGAGATGCAGGTACTGACACGTGAGGCGAGTTAGTCGGCATAACTCTCCCCTCGTTGTTTGGTGAAATTTGTTCAATTTGTACAGATTGACTTTTATTTAAAGTAGCATCAATACAGTTAGTACATAAATTTCTATTGGGCTCCACTTTGGCATTGCAACAAATGACACAGGTATCTTCCTCTGAATCAGACATGTTTAACACACTAGCAAATAAACTTGCAACTTGGAATACAATTCAATTAGAATAATATTAAAAATGTACTGTGCCTTTAAGAAGCACAGAAGATCTATGACAGTTGAAAATTAATAAATTGAAACAGTTATAGCCTCAATCCTTATAAACAACACAACTTTAGCAAAGGTTTAATCCCATTAGCAAAGATAACAAATTCTGAAAGCAGGAAACAAATTACAGAATAAATGTTTTTTTTTTTTGTTTTTTTGTTTTTTTTGTCTCAGTCAACTATAATTCTCACAGCTCTGCTGAGAGAAATTACCTCCCTCAAAATAAGTTTTGAAGACCCCTGAGCTCTGTAGAGATGAACCGGATCATGTAGGAAATACAATGAGCTGCTGACTGAAATATCTGATGCGTAGCAAAAGCGCCAAAAAACGGCCCCTCCCCCTCACACACAGCAGTGAGAGAGAACAGAAACTGTCAGAAAAAAGATTAAGCAACTGCCAAGTGGAAAAATAGTGCCCAAAACATTTATTCACTCAGTACCTCAGCAAATGAAAACGATTTTACATTCCAGCAAAAACGTTAAACATAATTTCTAGTTATTAAACAGCTTTATGTACTTCTTACAGTGTAATTCTAGTGAAGTACCATTCCCCAGAATACTGAAGTGTAAAGTATACATACATGACATTATATCGGTATGGCAGGATTTTCTCATCAATTCCATTGTCAGAAAATAAAAGCTGCTACATACCTCTATGCAGATTCATCTGCCCGCTGTCCCCTGATCTGAAGTTTACCTCTCCTCAGATGGCCGAGAAACAGCAATATGATCTTAACTACTCCGGCTAAAATCATAGCAAAAACTCTGGTAGATTCTTCTTCAAACTCTGCCAGAGAGGTAATAACACACTCCGGTGCTATTTTAAAATAACAAACTTTTGATTGAAGATATAAAACTAAGTATAATCACCATAGTCCTCTCACACATCCTATCTAGTCGTTGGGTGCAAGAGAATGACTGGGAGTGACGTAGAGGGGAGGAGCTATATGCAGCTCTGCTGGGTGAATCCTCTTGCACTTCCTGTTGGGGAGGAGTAATATCCCAGAAGTAATGATGACCCGTGGACTGATCACACTTAACAGAAGAAATATTTACTTTTAAGCCTAAACCACATTAAATCAGTTGGGCCACCTTAATAAATAAGTCCACCTTAAAGGGACACTGAACCCAAATTTTTTATTTCGCGATTCAGCGATAGAGCATGCAATTCTAAGCAACTTTCTAATGTATTCCTTTTATCAATTTTTCTTCATTCTCTTGCTATCTTAATTTAAAAAAAGAAGGCATCTAAGCTTTTGGTTCAGAACTCTGGACAGCACTTTTTTATTGGTGGATGAATTTATCCAACAATCAGCAAGGACAACCCAGGTTGTTCACCAAAAATGGGCCGGCATCTAAACTTACATTCTTGAATTTAAAATAAAGATACCAAGAGAATTAAGAAAATTTGATAATAGGAGTAAATTAGAAAGTTGCTTAAAATGTCATGCTCTATCTGAATCACGAAAGAAAAAAAAATTGGGTTCAGTGTCCCTTTAATACAAATCATATGGAAATATGGACCAATCTTTTTCCGCAGGAGGGGTATTTGAAGAATAATCAGTTTGTTATTCATCTTGAAAAAGCCTTGAGAGTAGGCGAAACGTGTTGATAACCAATTTGTAAAGGATAAGGCAAAGACATCCTTGATATTTCTCTTTGCAGAGAGACATTTGTTTCACCCCCTGCGGGTGTATTTGCAGTAGCCATTTTTCGAAAGCTGCGATTAGGGGATCCAAACACGTGACGCAGAAGTGTTTTATGGCCACTCTGCAATCAGCTGTATCCAGCGTTAGCCCTGGCAACACCGAATAGAGGTTCCTTGGGATAAACATTTCTTCTCCAGTTGCAAGTGTGGAGGTCCTGGTAAGCTTGTATACGTAAAGCTTGATTTGGGACTGAGGAGAAGATTTCTGGGCATAAGGTAATGCTTAAAGGATTTGAGCCTTTGAATTTACAGTAACTTGAACTAAAGTGGATAAGTGACTTGTTTCTTCTATTTACATACGCCTATTCCTCATAAAATGGCTTTTTTATAAGCTTGTGTGTGGACATTTCAAATTATTCCTCACACACTTAACGTATTTTGGATATTGGAGTTTTTATGTCTGTCCAGTCACATTTTATTTATTTATAGCATGTGTCAATATATGTTATTATAAATAAATATTTTATTGTATATACATACTACATATCTTTAAGTGTTTCTTCCCTTCTACTGGCTTGTACGTTTGCTTTCTTAGCGCTGCTCTAGTCTCTTTTTGGAACGCATAATTTCACACACACAAAAAAATACTTAACGTACCTAGGCCTACAAAGGGTGAAAAAAGGTCCTTGTATACCCCTGCAATTTATACAATGCCTGACATAATGGTCCTCAGGCTATGAAATACCCATAACTACCTAAGCAGGTGCCAAACGACCACCCCCCCATTTCCCACTTGATAGGCACAAACACTACCGGACTTAATATAAGCAGAGAAGAACTGCTTCCAGAAGATAGCCAATCCAGTGCTTTAAGTGTGATAGCAGAAAATATGTGGAGTATAAAATTGAAGAAACAGAAGGAGGCAGGGGACCTGTCCCTGCTACACCTATGGCAGGCCTGTGACTAACTACCATAGGGTGTTTTTGTGCCACTACCCATACTCCAAAGAATTCCCTGCTCAAAAAGCAGCTCTCCGAGGGGAAACCAGGACTCACATCGGTCTGAGAACCCTTCACACAAATACCTGGAGCACCTCCCTCCTTCACCTTCCTCCTGCAAAGGCAAATACAAAACTAGTTTCCAGTAAGATGGGACTTTTGGAAATCTTTGCCTCCTATTGGTCATGAGTATAATTCCCAGGAGTAATGGATTGTGGACTCTCACCACCTTTATGAAAGAAAAAGGACAATCCACATCCCTATTAAAAGATATCTATGAAAGCACAACTGTACCAACATTAAACAGCTTAATCTGTCAAACCGTAACAGTCGCCTTTACAGGTTCTACAAGATCTTATTATTCAAGAGTATTTCTTAATCTTCATCTACAGTAGTAGCAGCATACTGAAACCCTCTGCCTTTTAAGACATACTCAAGATGAAAGATTGCTTCCCTAGCAACATTTAATGGATCCACATAAGAAGAAATCTCTCCAGCTGTGATAAATTTAAAAGACCTTAATTTATCACACAGGGACCACAAATATACACTTAGCCCTTACTCATGCCTAAAAAAGTGTCTATCCAATGGTGTTTAAATAACTATTTTGTGCCAAACAAAAGTAATTTACAAGTGTACATTGCCACCTAGTGGTTGCAACAGTGTATAATTTCATTCAACAATATTTGAAAAACTTCTCTCTTATTTTATTAAATTGTGCAATTACCCCTCTAGTGATTGGCAAATTATGTGTACAGAAATCTATACACAATCTATAATAACAAACAATTAATATAACAAAAAAGATAAAAAATATAATAAAATATATATATTAAAAACAGAATTTATGTTTACCTGATAAATTACTTTCTCCAATGGTGTGTCCGGTCCACGGCGTCATCCTTACTTGTGGGATATTCTCCTCCCCAACAGGAAATGGCAAAGAGCCCAGCAAAGCTGGTCACATGATCCCTCCCAGGCTCCGCCTACCCCAGTCATTCGACCGACGTTAAGGAGGAATATTTGCATAGGAGAAACCATATGGTACCGTGGTGACTGTAGTTAAAGAAAATAAATTATCAGACCTGATTAAAAAAACCAGGGCGGGCCGTGGACCGGACACACCGTTGGAGAAAGTAATTTATCAGGTAAACATAAATTCTGTTTTCTCCAACATAGGTGTGTCCGGTCCACGGCGTCATCCTTACTTGTGGGAACCAATACCAAAGCTTTAGGACACGGATGAAGGGAGGGAGCAAATCAGGTCACCTAAATGGAAGGCACCACGGTTTGCAAAACCTTTCTCCCAAAAATAGCCTCAGAAGAAGCAAAAGTATCAAACTTGTAAAATTTGGTAAAAGTGTGCAGTGAAGACCAAGTCGCTGCCCTACATATCTGATCAACAGAAGCCTCGATCTTGAAGGCCCATGTGGAAGCCACAGCCCTAGTGGAATGAGCTGTGATTTTTTCGGGAGGCTGCCGTCCGGCAGTCTCGTAAGCCAATCTGATGATGCTTTTAATCCAAAAAGAGAGAGAGGTAGAAGTTGCTTTTTGACCTCTCCTTTTACCGGAATAAACAACAAACAAAGAAGATGTTTGTCTAAAATCCTTTGTAGCTTCTAAATAGAATTTTAGAGCGCGAACAACATCCAAATTGTGCAACAAACGTTCCTTCTTTGAAACTGGTTTCGGACACAGAGAAGGTACGATAATCTCCTGGTTAATGTTTTTGTTAGAAACAACTTTTGGAAGAAAACCAGGTTTAGTACGTAAAACCACCTTATCTGCATGGAACACCAGATAAGGAGGAGAACACTGCAGAGCAGATAATTCTGAAACTCTTCTAGCAGAAGAAATTGCAACTAAAAACAAAACTTTCCAAGATAATAACTTAATATCAACGGAATGTAAGGGTTCAAACGGAACCCCCTGAAGAACTGAAAGAACTAAATTGAGACTCCAAGGAGGAGTCAAAGGTTTGTAAACAGGCTTAATTCTAACCAGAGCCTGAACAAAGGCTTGAACATCTGGCACAGCTGCCAGCTTTTTGTGAAGTAACACAGACAAGGCAGAAATCTGTCCCTTCAGGGAACTTGCAGATAATCCTTTTTCCAATCCTTCTTGAAGGAAGGATAGAATCTTAGGAATCTTAACCTTGTCCCAAGGGAATCCTTTAGATTCACACCAACAGATATATTTTTTCCAAATTTTGTGGTAAATCTTTCTAGTTACAGGCTTTCTGGCCTGAACAAGAGTATCGATAACAGAATCTGAGAACCCTCGCTTCGATAAGATCAAGCGTTCAATCTCCAAGCAGTCAGCTGGAGTGAAACCAGGTTCGGATGTTCGAACGGACCCTGAACAAGAAGGTCTCGTCTCAAAGGTAGCTTCCAAGGTGGAGCCGATGACATATTCACCAGATCTGCATACCAAGTCCTGCGTGGCCACGCAGGAGCTATCAAGATCACCGACGCCCTCTCCTGATTGATCCTGGCTACCAGCCTGGGGATGAGAGGAAACGGCGGGAACACATAAGCTAGTTTGAAGGTCCAAGGTGCTACTAGTGCATCCACTAGAGCCACCTTGGGATCCCTGGATCTGGACCCGTAGCAAGGAACTTTGAAGTTCTGACGAGAGGCCATCAGATCCATGTCTGGAATGCCCCACAGCTGAGTGACTTGGGCAAAGATTTCCGGATGGAGTTCCCACTCCCCCGGATGCAATGTCTGACGACTCAGAAAATCCGCTTCCCAATTTTCCACTCCTGGGATGTGGATAGCGGACAGGTGGCAGGAGTGAGACTCCGCCCATAGAATGATTTTGGTCACTTCTTCCATCGCTAGGGAACTCCTTGTTCCCCCCTGATGGTTGATGTACGCAACAGTTGTCATGTTGTCTGATTGAAACCGTATGAACTTGGCCCTCGCTAGCTGAGGCCAAGCCTTGAGAGCATTGAATATCGCTCTCAGTTCCAGAATATTTATCGGTAGAAGAGATTCTTCCCGAGACCAAAGACCCTGAGCTTTCAGGGATCCCCAGACCGCGCCCCAGCCCATCAGACTGGCGTCGGTCGTGACAATGACCCACTCTGGTCTGCGGAATGTCATCCCTTGTGACAGGTTGTCCAGGGACAGCCACCAACGGAGTGAGTCTCTGGTCCTCTGATTTACTTGTATCTTCGGAGACAAGTCTGTATAATCCCCATTCCACTGACTGAGTATGCACAGTTGTAATGGTCTTAGATGAATGCGCGCAAAAGGAACTATGTCCATTGCCGCTACCATCAACCCGATCACTTCCATGCACTGAGCTATGGAAGGAAGAGGAACGGAATGAAGTATCCGACAAGAGTCTAGAAGCTTTGTTTTTCTGGCCTCTGTCAGAAATATCCTCATTTCTAAGGAGTCTATTATTGTTCCCAAGAAGGGAACCCTTGTTGACGGAGATAGAGAACTCTTTTCCACGTTCACTTTCCATCCGTGAGATCTGAGAAAGGCCAGGACTATGTCCGTGTGAGCCTTTGCTTGAGGAAGGGACGACGCTTGAATCAGAATGTCGTCCAAATAAGGTACTACAGCAATGCCCCTTGGTCTTAGCACAGCTAGAAGGGACCCTAGTACCTTTGTGAAAATCCTTGGAGCAGTGGCTAATCCGAAAGGAAGCGCCACGAACTGGTAATGTTTGTCCAGGAATGCGAACCTTAGGAACCGATGATGTTCCTTGTGGATAGGAATATGTAGATACGCATCCTTTAAATCCACCGTGGTCATGAATTGACCTTCCTGGATGGAAGGAAGAATAGTTCGAATGGTTTCCATCTTGAACGATGGAACCTTGAGAAACTTGTTTAAGATCTTGAGATCTAAGATTGGTCTGAACGTTCCCTCTTTTTTGGGAACTATGAACAGATTGGAGTAGAACCCCATCCCTTGTTCTCTTAATGGAACAGGATGAATCACTCCCATTTTTAACAGGTCTTCTACACAATGTAAGAATGCCTGTCTTTTTATGTGGTCTGAAGACAACTGAGACCTGTGGAACCTCCCCCTTGGGGGAAGCCCCTTGAATTCCAGAAGATAACCTTGGGAGACTATTTCTAGCGCCCAAGGATCCAGAACATCTCTTGCCCAAGCCTGAGCGAAGAGAGAGAGTCTGCCCCCCACCAGATCCGGTCCCGGATCGGGGGCCAACATTTCATGCTGTCTTGGTAGCAGTGGCAGGTTTCTTGGCCTGCTTTCCCTTGTTCCAGCCTTGCATTGGTCTCCAAGCTGGCTTGGCTTGAGAAGTATTACCCTCTTGCTTAGAGGACGTAGCACTTTGGGCTGGTCCGTTTCTACGAAAGGGACGAAAATTAGGTTTATTTTTTGCCTTGAAAGGCCGATCCTGAGGAAGGGCGTGGTCCTTACCCCCAGTGATATCAGAGATAATCTCTTTCAAGTCAGGGCCAAACAGCGTTTTCCCCTTGAAAGGAATGTTAAGTAGCTTGTTCTTGGAAGACGCATCAGCCGACCAAGATTTCAACCAAAGCGCTCTGCGCGCCACAATAGCAAACCCAGAATTCTTAGCCGCTAACCTAGCCAATTGCAAAGTGGCGTCTAGGGTAAAAGAATTAGCCAATTTGAGAGCATTGATTCTGTCCATAATCTCCTCATAAGGAGGAGAAACACTATCGACCGCCTTTATCAGCTCATCGAACCAGAAACATGCGGCTGTAGCGACAGGGACAACGCATGAAATTGGTTGTAGAAGGTAACCCTGCTGAACAAACATCTTTTTAAGCAAACCTTCTAATTTTTTATCCATAGGATCTTTGAAAGCACAACTATCCTCTATGGGTATAGTGGTGCGTTTGTTTAAAGTGGAAACCGCTCCCTCGACCTTGGGGACTGTCTGCCATAAGTCCTTTCTGGGGTCGACCATAGGAAACAATTTTTTAAATATGGGGGGAGGGACGAAAGGAATACCGGGCCTTTCCCATTCTTTATTAACAATGTCCGCCACCCGCTTGGGTATAGGAAAAGCTTCTGGGAGCCCCGGCACCTCTAGGAACTTGTCCATTTTACATAGTTTCTCTGGGATGACCAACTTGTCACAATCATCCAGAGTGGATAATACCTCCTTAAGCAGAATGCGGAGATGTTCCAACTTAAATTTAAATGTAATCACATCAGGTTCAGCATGTTGAGAAATGTTCCCTGAATCAGTAATTTCTCCCTCAGACAAAACCTC
Organism: Bombina bombina; assembly: GCF_027579735.1. Classification (NCBI taxonomy): domain Eukaryota; kingdom Metazoa; phylum Chordata; class Amphibia; order Anura; family Bombinatoridae; genus Bombina; species Bombina bombina. Next base: position 368,950,609 of record NC_069504.1, read on the forward strand.
CCTGGCCCCATCAGACTGGGTTAGGGGCCCTTCAGAAACATTATTATCAGCGTCGTCATGCTCTTCAGTATCTAAAACAGAGCAGTCGCGCTTACGCTGATAAGTGTTCATTTTGGCTAAAATGTTTTTGACAGAATTATCCATTACAGCCGTTAATTGTTGCATAGTAAGGAGTATTGGCGCGCTAGATGTACTAGGGGCCTCCTGAGTGGGCAAGACTCGTGTAGACGAAGGAGGGAATGATGCAGTACCATGCTTACTCCCCTCACTTGAGGAATCATCTTGGGCATCATTGTCATTGTCACATAAATCACATTTATTTAAATGAATAGGAATTCTGGCTTCCCCACATTCAGAACACAGTCTATCTGGTAGTTCAGACATGTTAAACAGGCATAAACTTGATAAAGTACAAAAAACGTTTTAAAATAAAACCGTTACTGTCACTTTAAATTTTAAACTGAACACACTTTATTACTGCAATTGCGAAAAAACATGAAGGAATTGTTCAAAATTCACCAAATTTTCACCACAGTGTCTTAAAGCCTTAAAAGTATTGCACACCAAATTTGGAAGCTTTAACCCTTAAAATAACGGAACCGGAGCCGTTTTGAACTTTAACCCCTTTACAGTCCCTGGTATCTGCTTTGCTGAGACCCAACCAAGCCCAAAGGGGAATACGATACCAAATGACGCCTTCAGAAAGTCTTTTCTAAGTATCAGAGCTCCTCTCACATGCGACTGCATGCCATGCCTCTCAAAAACAAGTGCGCAACACCAGCGCGAAAATGAGGCTCTGCCTATGCTTTGGGAAAGCCCCTAAAGAATAAGGTGTCTAAAACAGTGCCTGCCGATATTATTATATCAAAATACCCAAATAAAATGATTCCTCAAGGCTAAATATGTGTTAATAATGAATCGATTTAGCCCAGAAAAAGTCTACAGTCTTAATAAGCCCTTGTGAAGCCCTTATTTACGATCGTAATAAACATGGCTTACCGGATCCCATAGGGAAAATGACAGCTTCCAGCATTACATCGTCTTGTTAGAATGTGTCATACCTCAAGCAGCAAGAGACTGCTCACTGTTCCCCCAACTGAAGTTAATTGCTCTCAACAGTCCTGTGTGGAACAGCCATGGATTTTAGTGACGATTGCTAAAATCATTTTCCTCATACAAACAGAAATCTTCATCTCTTTTCTGTTTCTGAGTAAATAGTACATACCAGCACTATTTCAAAATAACAAACTCTTGATTGAATAATAAAAACTACAGTTAAACACTAAAAAACTCTAAGCCATCTCCGTGGAGATGTTGCCTGTACAACGGCAAAGAGAATGACTGGGGTAGGCGGAGCCTGGGAGGGATCATGTGACCAGCTTTGCTGGGCTCTTTGCCATTTCCTGTTGGGGAGGAGAATATCCCACAAGTAAGGATGACGCCGTGGACCGGACACACCTATGTTGGAGAAATATCATTTAATTTTTTTTTTTTGCTGATTTGCATAGATTACAATTATCTAATTCATTCTTATATATTTTTATGTCAGAAATTGGTTATTCTATAGGAAACAAGCATAACTAATCCTGAAATAGCTTTATTAATTTACTCAGTCTTGCTTAAGGTTTATTTTGTAGCTAGATTAGATTCATTCCTTAAATTCATTTTAAATTGTTATTTTTAATTTGGTTCATTTTATAACACTGTAACCAAATCTAAAAATGAACATAGTAAAATTTCACCATTTTACCAAAAAGCTGTCCAATTTAATTCCCGGTTTAGACCCCTAGGGGTCAGCATCCCCAGTTCATTGATCCAAAAAATCTCCCTTTTATTTATAAGGGCCTCCCTATAACCCCTCTCCTTAGCATTTGTACCTGCCCTGTCAAGGTATATGTAAGGTTAATAAATATATATATATTTTTAATCATATATTTTAAGGCTATGCAATACAATTATATTTATTCAGATGTTTGGCTGGTCAGTAGAAAAAGATTCATTTCCTTCAGAAAGACTGACTTCAATCATGTTTAGTTCTCCCCCACTTTTTCAATTACACAGGAAACTCATAAAGATAACTTTAAAAGAGAGACATTCCTAGCTAAAGTGTGAACATGAAGCCATACCAAATTGTAATTAAAACTTCCCCCTGACAATGGAACATTCGGTCTACCCAATTTAAAACAATCACTTAAAAGGATAAAATCTGAAATAGCTGGATAAGCATAGTACTTACAGGAAACCCCTTTGATTATTTAGAATAAATGATCTATGTTTTGGGTGGAGAATGTGCCCTCTGGAATTTGTCACCTAAATCTTTGTGGATTCAAAGTAAGACATGTGCTGCAGACACACAGCTGGGGGGGAAGGTGACTCAAATAGAATTAAATACATTTTGCAAAGGGAACAATGCCAGTTTTCCATGTATGTTTAAAATAATTCAAATAACCCATATATGTATATATAACATGCTTTCCTGTTTTCCAGGTGGAACTAAGAGATGACACACACAGGACGATACATGGGATGAAATAAGTCATATGATATGAATGTGAAATAAATGTTTATAAAGTTTTAAATACATCTCTTGAAATATAGTGAGATGGATATATGGAAGTTACTTTGATGTGATATGACTATGAAATAGTGACATCTGATATTGAAATATAAATTTTCTGTTAGGCTAAATAAAATATAAATGTTAACAAAAGAAATTTACTAATGCAATAAATTATAATATGTTTAATACGAAAAATTGAATAGTTAGCAATATAAATTATTCAATATAAATAATGTTAGACACATGTTTCATATCAAAATGACCAGAGAGGTAATGTGATCCTACCCATCTGTGATTGATATTGTGAACTTATTAATATGAGGGAATTATGGCAGTTATTACACATTTAAAAAAAAAATTTAAAAAATGTTCAGAGATGTGTTTAAATGCATTGCTATGTTGTATGTCTGCTGCCACCTAAGGGCGGATACCGGTATAGCAGTTAAAGGATTTAGCTGTTCAAAAAAAAAAAAAAGGATATGTTTCCGTGGTGACCGAGGGCCAATCCAAATAGATATCCCACCTAACCAATGGGATGGTCAGATCTCGTAGGGCCACTCCCATGGTTTCATAAATGAGTGAAAAACTTATTTAAGTGAATGCAGGAAAGGACAGACAGATTTTGCTGACTTGAATGATCCACTGCAGGGCGTCCAAAATACATTCATTCTGAGCAAGCTGATTTACCCTTTTCTCAGTGATTGCAAAAATTTACTTATATATTTTCTGAGATGAAACCAGGAATCCTTGGTAACTGAACTATCAATTTCCGTCATTGCGGTAACGTATATATATAAAAAGAAAGAGGGTTGCAATTAATATTCTAACACAGATATATGCATAATAGCTGTAGTTTAAAGTATAGTGGAAAGATTTAAAGAGAGCAGTTTCATATTGTAGTTTATATTCAGTCTGTGTATTGTTAAATATATATCCTTGATGCTAAATTGTTTTATCTATACAACTATAGAATGATAACTCAGAATTGGGTTTTTACATAAATAATATATACAATTTCTGATGTTTTAATAGAAGTATAGATTGTCCTATTGTTTAAATTAGCACTGTTAGAATCGTGTTGCTTGGGTATTGAGCTGTTAAAGATTTTGGAACCTCATTGTATTAACAGGGTAAAATTAAACTGTAAGTCATATTGCTGAATGTTTGTAGCTACTATATTAGGTCTCATTGTAATATTTTAAATGCAGCTCTGAATGAAAGGCTGGTTTTTAAAGTAAATTTGCATGAGCTTTGCATAGCATATTTTAAATAGTTTCTGTTTTAACGCATATAATATTGACTCATATTCTAATTATTACAAATATTTATGTATCAACATGTTCATAGTTATTTACAAATAAAGCCTTCTCTGTGATCTGTGAGTGCCGTTTCCTACTCCCATATACAAACATTCAATGGATGGCAGGACCTGTAGTACTTAACAGAGTACTGAGAGGTGACACGTTCTTTCTTCACCAAAAAACACTTCTGCTGGAGCATAGATCGAGCCAAGTCAACCAAACAAGTAAAGACTAAAATGTAATCAAGAAGGAAAGTAAGACAGTAAACGCAGGGGGCGCATGCCCACCAGTGCTGATACGGTTCTACAAGAGTGTGATCAAAAATTCAGTATTTCTCACAAGGGAGAAGCAACATGATGGATAAACAAACTGGCTTCTGGTTTCTCAACTTAAAAGGGGTGAATGAGAACAGTATAAATAAAATTTAACAATCAGAATTAAAAATCCACTTTACAATAATTAGTGGAATTAATCTTTCTTCTTTAAGAAAATGTCTTTCTATTATATCTGAACTAGTGGTAAAGCCTGTGTACACAGGCCAAAATGTTTAATAAAAAAAAATATATACCTATCCTATCCCTCTGTCCCTATCCCTCTATCCCTGATCCCACCCTCAAACAGCTCTCTAACACCCCCCCCCCCCTTCTGACTATTGCCGCAATCTTAGGTACTGGCAAACAACTATAAAATATAAAATCCTGTAGTTTAGGGGTCCCACCACCTCCCCCCTCCACCATTTAGTTCCTCCCGCACCCCCAAAACACCTTTTCTGTAGTGTAGCTGCTCCATCCCTCCCTGTTCCATTAATTTCGGTATTGTAGGGCCCACCCACTCCCTTCCCTCCCACAGGCACCAGCAGAAGATCGTTCCAGTCTAACGATCAGGCATATGCCCTCATATGGAGGTGTAGCACCGATCGTGCCCCTGCTCCATATGTGGCAGATGCCTAAAGCTTCAGGAGCTTCAGCTCTCAGCTGTAACTTAACAGCTGAGAGTGCTGGAGCTTCCTGAAACTGTCTCGCGCTGCAGGGATTTGGCTGCGCGTTCAACCTACGATGGCGGCGTACATGTGACAAACGCAATTATAGTATAGATGTATAGGTTCAACAGGTTCTTACCTTGGGGACAGAGTGTATTTCAGCCAAAATAACAGACTCCCTTCTGCTCGGTACCACTTCTTTTATTGGGCTAGGCTGTGTCTCTAAAGAAAAAACAAAAACATTTATGAATACCTTATAAGTTAATTTAATTCATGGTGGTGAGAATCCATAAGCTATTACTCCTGGGATACAACTCCTGGTCATTAGGAGAAAGCAGAGATTCCCAAAACTGCAAGAATACTTAATGTCTCCCACCTCTCTAGTATGCCAGTCTATCATATAGCCAAGCAAGGGGAAATAGAAAGATAGGAAAGGAAAAAGGAAATTTATGCTTACCTGACAAATTTATTTCTTTTTAAACACGATGAGTCCACGGATTTCATCCTTACTTGTGGGATATTCACCTCCTGGGTAGCAGGAGGAGGCAAAGAGCACCACAGCAGAGCTGCTATATATAGCTCCTCCCCTCTCTCCCACTCCAGTCATTCGACCAAAGATAGGAAGAGAAAGGAAAAGCCAAGATGCAGAGGTGTCTGAAGTTTACAAAAATTAATAACCTGTCTCAAAGAACAGGACTCATCGTGTCTAAAAAGAAACAAATTTATCAGGTAAGCATAAATTTCCTTTTCTTTTTAAAGACACGAGTCCACAGATTTCATCCTTACTTATGGGATACAATACCAAAGCTAGAGTACACGGATGATAAGGGAGGGACAAGACAGGGACCCTAAACGGAAGGCACCACTGCTTGAAACCCCTTTCTCCCAAAAACAGCCTCAACCGAGGCAAAAGTATCAAATTTGAAAAATGAGACGAGAGGACCAAGTTGCAACCTTGCAAATCTGTTCTACAGAAGCTTCATCTTGGAATGCTTATGAGGAAGCAACAGCCCTAGCGGAATGAGTCGTAAAGCTTTCAGGAGGCTGCTGTCCAGCAGTCTCAGATGCAAAGCGGATAATACTCCTCAACCAAAAAGAAAGAGGTAGACATAGCTTTCTGACCCCTACGTTTTCCTGAAAAAAACTACAAACAGAGAAGAAGACTGACAAAAGTCTTCAGTCGCTTGTAAGTAAAACGTCAACGCACTGACTACGTCCAAATTATGTAGAAGTCTCTCCTTCTGAGAAGGAGGATTAGGACGCAAGAAAGGAACAACAATCTCCTGATTAATATTCCTGTTTGAAACAACCCTAGGAAGGAACCCTAGGGTAGAATGTAAAACAACCTCATCCAAATGAAAATAAAGGTAAGGAGAATTGGATGGTAATGCCGAAAGTTCAGCCACTCTTCGAGCTGAAGAAATGGCAACAAGAAAAAAAAACCTGCCAAGATAACGTAATATCGAAGGAATGCATAGGCTCAAACGGAACCCCATGAAGAACTTTAAGAACTAAATTCAGACTTGATGGAGGAGTAATTGGATTAAACACAGGTCTGATCCTAACCAAGGCCTGACAAAAGGATTGAACGTCTGGAACATCCACCAGACATTTGTGCAACAAAAAAAGAAAAGGCAGAGATCTGACCCTTTAGGGAAACTGACAATAAACCCTTCTCCCAGCCTTCTTGGAGAAAAGACAAAATTCTGGGAAACCTAACTTCACTCCATGAGTAGTTCTTGGATTCACACCAATAAAGATATTTACGCCATATCTTATGGTAAACCCTTCTAGTCACAGGCTTACGCGCCTGAATCAAGGTCTCTATGACCGAATCAGAAAAATCCCGCTTGGAAAAAAATTAAGTGTTCAATCTCCAAGCAGTCAGCTTCAGATAAACGGAAGTTTCCAAGGTGGCAGTGATGACATTTCCACCAGATCTGCATACCAACTCCTACAAGGCCACGCAGGAGCAATGAGGATCACTGATGCCCTCTCCCTTTGATTCGAGCAATGACTCGAGGAAGAAGCCAAACTGAGGAATAGGTATGCAAGATAGAAAGACCAAGGAACCACCAGAGCATCTATCAGTGCTGCCTGGGGATCCCTATACCTCGACCCATATCTTGGGAGCTTGGCATACTGACGAAATGCCATGAGATCCAACTCCGGCCACCTCACTTTACCTCTTCCTATCACTAACACAGACAAACAGAAGGACTGGAGTGGGAGGGAGGGGAGGAGATATATATAGCAGCTCTGCTGTGGTGCTCTTTGCCTCATCCTGCTGACCATAAGGTGAATATCCCACAAGTAAGGATGAGATCCGTGGACTCATCGTGTCTTTAAAAAGAAAAGTAGGGGAACTAAGGTGCAAATTAAAACTGTCGCCAGAAAATTTTACATAAAATCTATTTAAAAAAGGGCTGGTTTTGTGGACTCTCACCACCATGAAAGAAATTAATTTATCAGGTAAAACAAATGTTTTCTTTTATAAGGTGGTGGGAGTCCACAAGCCATTACTCCTAGGAACTAAATAACCAAGCTATGGCGTCTGTGGAATTTGGGCAGAACTAAAATATACTGCCTAGAGAATTTTTCTACCAAAAAAATTAAGAATGAACAGATGACAATGTTGCCGACTTGCAAATTAGTTCAAAAGAAGCCTAAATTTTGAAAGCCCAAAAAGTGGTAACTGATCTAAGAAACAGCTGTGGCTAGTTAGGCTATTATATGGACCTAAAAAAAAAACAAATTAGACGATTGACTAAAATTCTTTGTAACTTGAAAAAAAAAAAAAAATAATGCTCTTGCTACATCCAAACTATTTAGGAGCCTTTGTCTGATAAATGTTACCACTTATGGTAAAAAGTCATTTTGCCCTTAAAACCACCTTATCCAGGAAAAAAACAAGGTAGGGAGACTCACAGGAAAGACATTTCAGAAACTGTTCAGCAGAAGATATTGTTCAATGTACAAACTATGCATAGGCTCAAAAAAGGAAAAACATCCCAAACCAAGGGCGTATTATGGCCTAGGCAAACAAGGCTAGTGACTAGTGCGGCAGATTTAGGAGGGGCAGCACATCTGCCCTATCCTCTCTCTAAAAGTCAGCACACAGTAAAGTGAGCGATAAAGTGCAGGCTTTTACAGAGAAGACAAGACACGTGCGCTCTTTAAGGTCGCTCTTCACAGGCAGTGCTCCTTTAAACCGTTGCTTCATTTAGAGCCGCCGGCATTTTTGCAGTGGAAGCGTCCTTGGTGAGAAACTTGCCCGGCGATATGCTTACAAGGTGAGGCTGGAGGAGAAGACCTTGTGCCAATACGCTGCCTCCCTTTGTCAGCTATGGTGGATCTGCGAGCGCAGTGCTTATTGCAGGTCTTAGTAACTAACTGACTGGATGCGCCTGTGCTCTGCTTAGATCAGCTTGTGATGTCTAATCACAAACTCTCAGCGCTAATGTATGTTTGCTACTAATAGCTAGCTTTCACTGCATTTATGAACCCACAGTTAGTAAATAGTAAAAATAGAGTAAATAGTAAACAGACACTTAGGGCTCCATGTACTAAGAGGCGGGCGGACAGCTTCTTAACTCGCGAAGCTGTCCGCCCGCCTCCGCTACACACGGGCAGCGGATCCATTGATCCGCTTGCCCGTATGTATCATTACACACTCAGCGGAGTGTGTAATGCCCGCCCCTTCAGTCGCGCGACCAATCACGCGACTGAAGGGGCTGTCAATCACCGAGAGCGAGCGAGCTCTCTGTGATTTTGCTTCGCCACCTAAAAGGTGGCGTAGGGTGTAGGAAGCAGCGGTCTAATGACCGCTGCTTCTTACATTGCGGGAAGCAGGCTCGCATATGCGAACCTGCCCCGCAAAGGCTCCGGAGCAGCTTTCGCTGCTTCGTACATGGAGCCCTTAAAAAGTTTCATTACTTGAATGATGGTAATTACTGTATGTTGTTGCATGTGAAGGGCAGTGATATTTCCAAAGTGTATTCTTCTTTCCCTCCTATCCTCTCTCCCTTCTTTCCCTTTCTCCCTCCCTTCCTCATCTCACTCCCTCAACTCCCTCCCTTATTTCTTTTCCTCCCTCCCTTTTTTCTCTCAACTCCCTCTCTTGCTCCCTTCTTTCCCTCCCCCCTTTTCTACTCTCCCTCCCCAATTTTTTCTTCTCTCTCTGTCTCTTCCTTCTTTCCTTTCCCTCCCTTTTCTCCCCTCCCCTTCTTTTCTCTCAGGGAGAAAACAGTATGAGATGCATGCAAACTGACCCAAAAAATATTAAGGGGAAAAAAGGCCTAAAACCTTTGAGGGGGGGAGCAGAATTTTGACTGTCTGGGGCAGCACAAAACCTAAATATGCCACTGATTAGAACCAAATAAGTTTCTAGGAAGGAGAAATTGGAATAAACACTGGCCTAATACTAACTAGAACCTGAAAAAAACTTTGAATGTCAGGAAGATTTCTTGTGAAATAACATGAAAAGTGCTGAAATCTAAACTTTTAAAGAGCTAGCAGATAAACCATTATCTAAGAGTTCTTGTAAAAATAGAAGAATTCAAGGAATTCTGAAGGAATGCCAATTAAAACCTTGTTTTTTCACACAAGGAAGAACAAAAACAATTCCAATTTGAGAAACTATAGCATAAAAAAAAAAATTAAAATTAGTTGTTCAAACTCTAATCCTTAAAGTTTATAGGCTTGAGATCCTGCAGACTGAAGGAAACTTTAAAACAAAAATGTTTGTATCTTGGTGGAAGAGAAAGTAGAGGATGACTGGGTATCTGAACCAGATCAGTGAACCAAGTTATGCAAGGCAATCTAGATCAATCAGATTTACAGATGAGAGTTTGTTTGATCTAAACTATTACTCTTGGCAGTAGAACAGATGGAGAAACAAAGGAAGCAAACCAAAAAGACCAAGGAGCAGCTAGAGTATCTACATATCTCAGTATGTGGATCACTGGATCTTGCCAAATAACTGGGAAGCTTGATCATTAAAGAAGAAGCCAACAGATCTATATCGCATGGACCCCACAGATCTGAAAGTTTTCAATCAAATTTTAGATGTGGATACCATTCCCCAGGATGAAGGAATTAGAAATACCAGAAACATGAATTTGAGAGATAAGAGAAATAGCACAGATATTATTCTCTACCCAAGTTAAAATTCAAGAAACTTCAAACATCACTAGGACACTGTAAGATCCTTCTTGGTAATTGAAATGGGCCACTGCTGTGATATTGAATGAAAACACAAATAAGACCTTTTTGTTTTTTCCAGAAGAAACCAGCACTGAAAAGCCCTGAAGATATCTGAGATATATAAGGGTAACCTCGCCTCATGAAGAGACCAAACTACCAATATTCTCCTGGACCTCCATACTGAATACCAACCAGAGAGATTTGTGTCTGACAATTATTGGTTAGATGGGCAAAAGATGACACCAGAAAAAAAAAGTACTGGGGATCTATATATCTGGATAGAGACTACATGGATATAGAATCCAAATGGATACTTTTGGAAAAATTGAATGAAATCCTTGCACCATTGAATTAGCATGCCAAAAAGAAGAGGTTCCATGTGAAACTGAGCAAATGTAATAGTATCTGACAAAGCAAGCATCAGACATAACATTCCTATACATAAGGCCGCTGTAGGGCTCGAAATAGACTGGAGGCTTGCAGAAATAGTGAGTCTATAATGACCCCTAGGAAAGAGACCCTTGTCTGAGGAAAGATGGAATTTGAACCAAGATATCGTCCAAGTAAAAAGCCACCATAATATGATGAGCCCTAAATACAGGCAAGAGAATTCCTAGAATCTCTGTAAAAAAAAAAAAACTTCTGAGACAAGAAGATAGACCAAAAGATAGAGTAACAAACTGAAAATGTTTGTCCTGGAATGCAAACTCAGGAACTGGAAAAGCATGTTGTAGATAGGAACATGAAGGAAAGCATCCTACAAGTCTATTTAAACATTTATTGTTCCTGCTGGACTAGTAATAGTTTAAAGAGTTTCAAAAATAAAGGTAGGAAACATGAGAAACTTGTTTAAAGTTATTAAATTACAAATACGCCTTCTTTTAGGAACAATAAACAGGATTGAACAAAAACCCTGGCCAAGAACTGACTAAGGAAGTGGAACTATCACTTCCCATGAGTTCCAGTTCTGAAACAGTCGGAAAAAGGTTTAAACCTTTACAGGGTACTTTAACCCCTTAGTGACCAGACTAGTTTTCAATTTTCTTACCATTAAAGGGACACTGAACTAAAAAAAAAAAAAAAAGTATGCATTAATAAAATAAACAATGTTAAACAATACACTTTTCAATGTACTCGTTTTAAATAGTTACCGTTTCGCTGCAATTGTTTTTTTATAATTTTCTCATTTTCCAAACCCACTCCATGGGTACCGTTTCAAGGAGTCCTATCTGGGTTGACAACCCAGGTAGGAATATGGCAGCTTTTAGATGCGATGCACTTGCGCAAGATTCAGCAACGACATTGATTACGTCACTCACTGAAGCAAAAGAGGTAGCTTTGAAGATAAGTTCTATCGCTGAGAAAATATCCTGTATTTTGGCATTATCGGCTTCAGCTAAAGGAAAGTGTATGCGCGATAACACCGGACGGACTGCGCATGCGCAAGACGACTTAACATTCAGTTAATTATATTCATAGAATAGACCGCCGATTGGAGGATGTAAACAGTGATTAGACAGCCCATATTAGTGGGTTGTCTGGGATGACGTCAGGATAAAAAATATGAAATACTTTTTTTTGTATGTTACATGGATCGTTAGACATTGGAAGTAAGTGAATGTTATAAGTTTAACCTTGATAAGAAGGTATATATAATCGTTGTACACACCTAAAACAATTATTCAGTAATCCTTTAAGGACCAGGGCTATTTTTACATTCCTGCAGTGTTTGTGTTTAGCTGTAATTTTCCTCTTACTCATTTACTGTACCCACACATATATACCGTTTTTCTTGCTATTAAATGGACTTTCTAAAGATACCATTATTTTTATCATATCTTATAATTTACTAAAAATATAAAATATAATGAAAAAATTAAAAAAAAAACACACACTTTCTAACTTTGACCCCCAAAATCTGTTACACATCTGCAACCACCAAAAACACCCATGCTAAATAGTTTCTAAATTTTGTCCTGAGTTAAGAAATACCCAATGTTTACATGTTCTTTGCTTTTTTTTCAACTTATAGGGCAATAAGTACTAGTAGCACTTAGCTATTTCCATTTTTTTTCTTTTTTTTTTTTTCAAAATTAGAAATAGTTACATTGTAACACTGATATCTGTCAGAAATCCCTGAATAACTATATATATATATATATATATATATATATATATATATATATATATATATATATATATATATATAAAACTGAGACAACTGCTTGAAGGACCTTTCTACCAAAAGCTGCTTCTGACAAGGCAAAATCATCAAAATGGTAACATTTTGTAAAGGTATGCAGAGAAGACCAAGTGGCGTTTTTGCAAATTTGATCAACTAAAGCCTCATTCTTGAAAGCCCACAATCTGGCAACTGATCTAGTTGAAAGGATTGTAATTCTCTGAGGCGAAGTCTGACCCACCTCCAAATAAGCTTTGCAAATCAAAAGTTTCAACCAAGAGGCTAAAGAAATAGCAGAGGCCTTCTGGTCTTTCTTAGGACCAGAAAATAGAACAAACAGACTAGTAGTCTATCTGAAAACCTTAGTAGCATCAACTACTACTTTCAATCAATGATCTGACATCCAAAGAATGCAAAGTTTTTTCAAGTAGCATTTTTTGGATTAGAACACAAGGAGGGGATGATAATTTCCCTATTAATGTAGTGAGGGTTAACAACCTTAGGTAAAAAAATTAAAACAGCTTTATCCAGATGGAAAATCAGATAAGGAGTCTCACAAGAGAGCAGACAATTCAGAAAATCGTCTTGCAGAAGAGATAGCAAAAACAAACAACACTTTCCATGAAAGTAGTTTAATGTCAATTGTATGCATAGGCTAAAAGAGTAGCCTGTAAGACTTTCAATATTAGTTTAAGACTCCAATGAGGAGAAATAGACTTAATAAAAGGTTTAATCTGGATTAGAGGCTGAACAAAACCATGAATATCAGGAAGATTAGCAATTTTCCTTTGAAACATTACAAAAAGGGTATAGATTTGTCCTTTCGAGATACTGGCAGATACACCCTTATCTAAACAGTCCTGAAGAAACTGAAGAATCCTAGGAATTCTAATCATGAGTAGAACAGCACAAAATATACGTTTTCCAAACATTGTGATAGACCTTTTTAGAAAACATAAATTATGCTTACCTGATAAGTTTCTTTTCTTCTGATGGAAAGAGTCCACATCTGCATTCATTACTTTTGGGCAATAAGAACCTGGCCACTAGGAGGAGGCAAAGACACCCCAGCCAAAGGCTTAAATACTCCTCCCACTTCCCTCATCCCCCAGTCATTCTGCAGAGGAACAAGGAACAGTAGAAGAAATATCAGGGTGAAAGGTTCCAGAAGAATAAAATAAGGACGCCCCACATAAAATTACGGATGGGGAGCTGTGGACTCTCTCCATTAGAAGAAAAGAAAATGATCAGGCAAGAATAATTTATGTTTTTCTTCTTAAATGGAAAGAGTCCACAGCTGCATTCATTACTTTTGGGAAAACAATACAAAAGCTAGAGAGGACACTGAATGCTAAAACAGGAGGGTACAATAGGCGGCCCATTCTGAGGGCACCAAGCCAGAACAACACAAACCATCCCAAACCCCACTTCTTCAGAGCCGGGCAGAGAATTAAGAGTGAAGAAAGGCCCCCAAGGACACTGACTCATAGACAGTCCGAAGTCCAACCAGAGATCCCAAAGCAGACTCACTGAACCAACACTCCACCAAAAGGACCGTCGCCCCATAGACAGTCCCACACTCCCTGTACTAGTACAAATACCCCAAAAGAAAAGGATAAGGGAAGCCAACAGTACACCCAAAAGGTATAAAGATTCTCTAAAAGAACCATCTCCTGTAGACAATAAGAGCCCAAGGATCGTACAGAAGCAACAAAAATGTAGAGACACTCGAGAAGGCACGAGATCCAAAGAGAACTCGTGAGCTAACCAACTAAAGTCTCAAGGTCGGCCAAGACCGCTGCCTCAACCTCCCACCCACCGGAAAGCCCCCACAAAGGAACTACAACTCCGAAGAGAGTAGAGAAAGACATAGTGAACCCCCAGAAACGAGAGCATCGAGAGACACCTGCCCAAGGAATAGGAGTGTCAAGGAAGAAACCGGGAGAAAACAAGGTCACTCCACTGTATCACAGAAGAGACCCTCAGTGAGAACCCCAGAGGGTCAGCGCGCCTATCAGGCATGGAAATAAAAACCTTGCCCTTGCAACCATCCCCCTGTGAAGCCGAAACCGCGACCGACAAGGGACAACAGGCGGCTGACCCCAGGGAACCACAGCTACCCATCTCCTAGAAGAACTGGCCCAAGAAAAAAGCCAGAACAAGGACAAAGGCTGAGGAACCCTGAACGCTGAACTCCCAGGTCCGACCTAGGATCTTACATCCGGTAACATCCAACGGTGGGATCCAAAAGAAGGAGCCGAGATCAACTCCTTGACAACCGGAAAAGCAGGATAAGTCCCCTGTGTCCTAAAAAGGTTAAACTAAATCATTATGCAGGAACAGAAATCCCTGGTCCGAGAGACCGATAGACCTCCCAGGGAACATCAGGACGAAGCAGGATAACAAGAGCAAGGGCTCTGCAAGTCTCAATTCAAAGGGAAGAGACCCCCTCACAGAACACCAATGCTCTAAAAGCAGCAAGGACTCTCAAGGACGTACAAAGACTCTTGATAATTAGTCAACCAAGCGACATGAACCACAAATGTGCTTGACCAGCAGGGCTAATCCCCTACCAGGGATAAAGCCCCACCTCGTAAAACTACCTGAAGGAGGGAAGGCTGAACACACCTCCCGGGGATCGAAACTGTAACCCATCAGGTTACAGGTTGCACCTTCAGAGTATAGCATTCTAATCTAGCCTTTCAGCTAGTCACGAACCCCAGAAACAAGGAGACAGTATAAGCTACCCACAGAACACTGCAGGACTCTATACCCCTCAGGATAAACCATAGGGGAAAAATATGTGGTTGTGGGTGCCACTTAAAAAGCAATCCCTAAACCACATGAGAAAGGTCATTAGGACCTATAGATCACCAGACTACACTGTCAGATGTCCTTAAGAGGAACAAAATAACTCCCGAAGGGAACCAGATCCCCGAAGGTGACCCGTCCCCAAGGAGAAACAGAGATAGTCCAGAAGGTTACAAAACCAGAGATCCCCAACGGAATAAGTCCTAAAAGGACAAATTCCCAAGCCTCCAAAAGGCTAAAACCCACCCTGACGGGTGGACAAAAAGGCGCTAGGGCCTCTATCCCTCGCACCATGTGGAAGGAATACTCCAGCTCCCCAAAAAGCGGGAACAACAGAGAGAGACGCAGCATCTTCGCTGACCGGTCCCCCGAGAGATAGTTATAAAAAAACAAAAATACTCTTAAGAACCACTCAGACCCGAGAGTCCTGGTAAATGCTTAACTAGAAGCAAAATAACACAAACATTATTGTGAGAAATCGGCGCCCCTACCAGACCAGCTAGGCCGATAGTCGCCACATGTCTGAAAAAGTTGCGTGACAGCAGAACTAAATCCAAGCAGGGCCAGCCCGCAACAGGATCGCCACTGCCAAGCCGACTATTCTACTCTCAGAGAGAGGCAGAAAATATATAACAGATTAACATGGAACTAACGTGTTCCTAACAACTTCAAAAGAAGCAAAACCATGAGCATCGATCCCAGAAAAAAAAGTTCCCACAGGCACTATTAGAAGGAAAACCAAAAATCATCATCCTACCGGACAAAACTAAAACAACCGGCAACCCGAAGGTTAACGCCCAAAAAAATTAACAGAAGGCCCGCAAGACCCACCTAACGGAAAACCTGTTCTACAAAAACTGGGAAGGATCTCGCTAAGATGTAGAGGAGATTATACCATTCCCCCCCCCCCATGTCTAACAAGGCTGTGTCATTCGAAGAAAAAGCTACCGAGTCCCATAACCCTTAAGGGTAGGGTCCCCCAGTAACCCGAAAACGTGTCTGAGGAAGACACTAAGGCGAACCCGCCTGTAACGAAAAACACAGCACTCTGGAAAGGTTACTCCCTCAGGGAGTTGCATATGTCCTCCCAGGGCCGAGAGACCCGGGATAATCGGGCACGAGCACAATCTCGAACAAACATCCAGACTCTGCAGTGGAGCCAGCATCAAAAGGATGTAGAAACGAAAATGCGGAAATGGGAGACACGGACATAAAACCCCCGGTCACCAGGTGAACGGTACAGTCCAAAAAACAAAAGCGCGCCCAACCGTAGGGTTTCGTCACTTTGAAAGCCTATATGTTCCAAGCCAAGAGCCAGAAAAAAACACTACACATAAGCAGGTTAAATCACAAAAACATGATTAAAAAAAAACCCTGTTCAATAATCTCCCTCAGGAGATAGTAACCCTTGATTCCAAGATACTAAAGGAGTCCCATTGAGACGGCAAATTTTACCTAACAAATGCGTTAAAGTGCAATCAGAGAAGGTAAATGAAACGGTCTTACCGGAATCCACGCCATGGAACAGGAAAACGGTCCTTCAAGTGTGACGAATAGCAGGATCACCTCCGCAATGGACTTGAGAGGACAGCAGGTAGCGAAGTTCGACAACGCCAAGTGCTGAAAGGGAGCTGTGAATACGAGTTATGATGGTGTCGCAGGGGAAGCTACCACTGCATCTCCGGACTCTCACTTTCACCCAAGCCTTCACACGAGAGACTAAAAGGACTACTTAAAACTCCTGTTTCTTGTCGAAGAGTAGCACCCTCCATAAGAAACATAACTATAGAAAAAATCAAATAAAAAGAAAAAAAAAACTTCTGACACTTCTCTGCCAACCTCCTGGGACGAAAGGCAAAGAAAGACTGGGGGATGAGGGAAGTGGGAGGAGTATTTAAGCCTTTGGCTGGGGTGTCTTTGCCTCCTCCTGGTTGCCAGGTTCTTATTTCCCAAAAGTAATGTATGCAGCTGTGGCCTCTTTCCATTTAAGAAGAAAAACATAATTTATGTAAGAACTTACCTGATAAATTCATTTCTTTCATATTAGCAAGAGTCCATGAGCTAGTGACGTATGGGATATACATTCCTACCAGGAGGGGCAAAGTTTCCCAAACCTCAAAATGCCTACAAATACACCCCTCACTACACCCACAAATCAGTTTAACGCATAGCCAAGAAGTGGGGTGATAAGAAAAAAGTGCGAAAGCATAAAAAATAAGGAATTGGAATAATTGTGCTTTATACAAAAAAATCATAACCACCACAAAAAAAGGGTGGGCCTCATGGACTCTTGCTAATATGAAAGAAATGAATTTATCAGGTAAGTTCTTACATAAATTATGTTTTCTTTCATGTAATTAGCAAGAGTCCATGAGCTAGTGACGTATGGGATAATGAATACCCAAGATGTGGATCTTCCACGCAAGAGTCACTAGAGAGGGAGGGATAAAATAAAGACAGCCAATTCCGCTGAAAATAATCCACACCCAAAACAAAGTTTAAATCTTATAATGAAAAAAACTGAAATTATAAGCAGAAGAATCAAACTGAAACAGCTGCCTAAAGTACTTTTCTACCAAAAACTGCTTCAGAAGAAGAAAACACATCAAAATGGTAGAACTTAGTAAAAGTATGCAAAGAAGACCAAGTTGCTGCTTTGCAAATCTGATCAACCGAAGCTTCATTCCTAAACGCCCAGGAAGTAGAAACTGACCTAGTAGAATGAGCTGTAATCCTTTGAGGCGGAGTTTTACCCGACTGGACATAAGCAAGATGAATCAAAGACTTTAACCAAGACGCCAAAGAAATGGCAGAGGCCTTCTGACCTTTCCTAGAACCGGAAAAGATAACAAATAGACTAGAAGTCTTTCGGAAATTCTTAGTAGCTTCAACATAATATTTCAAAGCTCTAACTACATCCAAAGAATGCAACGATCTTTCCTTAGAATTCTTAGGATTAGGACACAATGAAGGAACCACAATTTCTCTACTAATGTTGTTAGAATTCACAACCTTAGGTAAAAATTTAAAAGAAGTTCGCAACACCGCCTTATCCTGATGAAAGATCAGAAAAGGAGACTCACAAGAAAGAGCAGATAATTCAGAAACTCTTCTAGCAGAAGAGATGGCCAAAAGAAACAAAACTTTCCAAGAAAGTAATTTAATGTCCAATGAATGCATAGGTTCAAACGGAGGAGCTTGAAGAGCCCCCAGAACCAAATTCAAACTCCAAGGAGGAGAAATTGACTTGATAACAGGTTTTATACGAACCAAAGCTTGTACAAAACAATGAATATCAGGAAGACTAGCAATCTTTCTGTGAAAAAGAACAGAAAGAGCAGAGATTTGTCCTTTCAAGGAACTTGCAGACAAACCTTTATCCAAACCATCCTGAAGAAACTGTAAAATTCTAGGAATTCTAAAAGAATGCCAAGAAAAATGATGAGAAAAAAACCAAGAAATGTAAATCTTCCAGACTCGATAATATATCTTCCTAGATACAGATTTACGAGCCTGTAACATAGTATTAATCACAGAGTCAGAGAAACCTCTATGACTGAGAATCAAGCGTTCAATCTCCATACCTTCAAATTTAAGGATTTGAGACCCAGATGGAAAAAAGGGCCTTGCGATAGAAGGTCTGGTCTTAACGGAAGAGTCCACGGTTGGCAAGTGGCCATCCAGACAAGATCCACATACCAAAACCTGTGAGGCCATGCTGGAGCCACCAGCAGAACAAATGAGCACTCCTTTAGAATCTTGGAAATCACTCTTGGAAGAAGAACTAGAGGCGGAAAGATATAGGCAGGATGATACTTCCAAGGAAGTGACAATGCATCCACTGCCTCCGCCTGAGGATCCCTGGATCTGGACAGATACCTGGGAAGCTTCTTGTTTAGATGAGAAGCCATCAGATCTATTTCTGGAAGTCCCCACATTTGAACAATCTGAAGAAATACCTCTGGGTGAAGAGACCATTCGCCCGGATGTAACGTTTGGCGACTGAGATAATCCACTTCCCAATTGTCTATACCTGGGATATGAACCGCAGAAATTAGACAGGAGCTGGATTCCGCCCATACCAGTATTCGAGATACTTCTTTCATAGCCAGAGGACTGTGAGTCCCTCCTTGATGATTGACATATGCCACGGTTGTGACATTGTCCGTCTGAAAACAAATGAACGATTCTCTCTTTAGAAGAGGTCATGACTGAAGAGCTCTGAAAATTGCACGGAGTTCCAAAATGTTGATTGGTAATCTCACCTCCTGAGATTCCCAAACCCCTTGCCCCAGGACACTCATCTACATGTAGTAGAAAGCCAAACCAGTACTGAAACGAGAATTAGTAGAGGTAATGGTATATATAAGAGTATATCGTCGATCTGAAAAGGGAGGTAAGAGATGAATCTCTACGACCGATAACAGAGAACCTATGAAATAGACCTCGTAGAAGGAGATCATTGAATTCAAATAGGCAATACTCTCTTCAGATCCCTCTGACATTCACTGCACGCTGAGAGGAAAACCGGGCTCCAACCTGCTGCGGAGCGCATATCAACGTAGAATCTAGCCCAAACTTACTTCACCACCTCCACGGGAGGCAAAGATTGTAAAACTGATTTGTGGGTGTGGTGAGGTGTGTATTTGTAGGCATTTTGAGGTTTGGGAAACTTTGCCCCTCCTGGTAGGAATGTATATCCCATACGTCACTAGCTCATGGACTCTTGCTAATTACATGAAAGAAACAGGCTTTTAAAGTCATGAATCATAGTGTTAATCACAGAGTCAGAGAAACCTCTATGACTGAGAACTAAGTGTTCAATTTCCATGCCATTAAGTTTAGAGACTTTAGATCTGGATGAAAGAAGGGACCTTGAGACAGAAGGTCCGGCCTTAGTGGAAGAGGCCACAGCGGGCAACTGGACATTCAAACCTAATCCACATACCAAATACTGGGAGGCCACGCTGGGGCTATAAGGATCACAAATGATCGTTCCATTTTTATTTTGGGAACCATTCTGTGAAGCAGAACCAGAGGGGGAAATATATAAGCAGGCTGGTAAAACGAGGGAACTACTAGAGCATCCAATACTTCTGCCTGAGGATCCCTGGCCCTCGCAAGTTTCTTGTTCTAGCGAGAGGCTATCAGATCTATTTCTGGCAGGCCCCAAAGTTGAACAATCAGATAAAACACATCTTGGTGTAGAGACCACTCTCCTGGATGTAGGGATGAACAACTGAGGTAATTTGCATCCCAGTTGTTTACCACTGGGATGTGAAAAGCTGCGATGAGGCAGGAGTTGTATTCCGTCCAACAAAACAGAATTTATGCTTACCTGATAAATTACTTTCTCCAACGGTGTGTCCGGTCCACGGCGTCATCCTTACTTGTGGGATATTCTCTTCCCCAACAGGAAATGGCAAAGAGTCCCTGCAAAGCTGGTCACATGATCCCTCCTAGGCTCCGCCCACCCCAGTCATTCGACCGACGGACAGGAGGAAATATATATAGGAGAAACCATATGATACCGTGGTGACTGTAGTTAGAGAAAATAATTCATCAGACCTGATTAAAAAACCAGGGCGGGCCGTGGACCGGACACACCGTTGGAGAAAGTAATTTATCAGGTAAGCATAAATTCTGTTTTCTCCAACATTGGTGTGTCCGGTCCATGGCGTCATCCTTACTTGTGGAAACCAATACCAAAGCTTTAGGACACGGATGAAGGGAGGGAGCAAATCAGGTCACCTAAACGGAAGGAACCACAGCTTGCAAAACCTTTCTCCCAAAAATAGCCTCCGAAGAAGCAAAAGTATCAAATTTGTAAAATTTGTCAAAAGTGTGCAGTGAAGACCAAGTCGCTGCCTTACATATCTGGACAACAGAAGCCTCGTTCTTGAAGGCCCATGTGGAAGCCACAGCCCTAGTGGAGTGAGCTGTGATTCTTTCAGGAGGCTGCCGTCCGGCAGTCTCATAAGCCAATCGGATGATGCTTTTAAGCCAAAAGGAAAGAAAGGTAGAAGTCGCTTTTGACCTCTCCTTTTACCAGAATAAACAACAAACAAGGAAGATGTTTGTCTGAAATCTTTAGTAGCCTCTAAATAGAACTTTAGAGCACGTACAACGTCCAAATTGTGTAACAAACGTTCCTTCTTTGAAACTGGATTCGGACACAAAGAAGGTACAACTATCTCCTGGTTAATATTTTTGTTAGAAACAACTTTAGGAAGAAAACCAGGCTTAGTACGCAAAACCACCTTTTCTGCATGGAACACCAGATAAGGAGGAGAACACTGCAGAGCAGATAACTCTGAAACTCTTCTAGCAGAAGAAATTGCAACCAAAAACAAAACTTTCCAAGATAGTAACTTAATATCTATGGAATGTAAGGGTTCAAACGGAACCCCTTGAAGAACTGAAAGAACTAGATTTAGACTCCAGGGAGGAGTCAAAGGTCTGTAAACAGGCTTGATCCTAACCAGAGCCTGAACAAACGCTTGAACATCTGGCACAGCTGCCAGTCTTTTGTGTAGTAAGACAGATAAAGCAGAGATCTATCCCTTTAGGGAACTTGCAGATAATCCTTTCTCCAAACCTTCTTTTAGAAAGGAGAGAATCTTAGGAATTTTTATCTTATTCCATGGGAATCCTTTGGATTCACACCAACAGATATATTTTTTCCATATTTTATGGTAAATTTTTCTAGTTACAGGTTTTCTGGCCTGAACCAGAGTATCTATCACCGAATCTGAAAACCCACACTTTGATAGAATCAAGCGTTCAATCTCCAAGCCGTCAGTTGGAGGGAGACCAGATTTGGGTGTTCGAATGGACCTTGAACAAGAAGGTCCTGTCTCAAAGGTAGCTTCCATGGTGGAGCCGATGACATATTCACCAGGTCTGCATACCAAGTCCTGCGTGGCCACGCAGGAGCTATCAAGATCACTGAGGCCCTCTCCTGATTGATCCTGGCTACCAGCCTGGGAATGAGAGGAAACGGTGGGAATACGTAAGCTAGGTTGAAAGTCCAAGGTGCTACTAGTGCATCTACTAGAGTCGCCTTGGGATCCCTGGATCTGGACCCGTAGCAAGGAACCTTGAAGTTCTGACGAGACGCCATCAGATCCATGTCTGGAATGCCCCATAATTGAGTTATTTGGGAAAAGATTTCCGGATGGAGTTCCCACTCCCCCGGATGAAATGTCTGACGACTCAGAAAATCCGCTTCCCAATTTTCCACTCCTGGGATGTGGATCGCAGACAAGTGGCAGGAGTGATCCTCCGCCCATTGAATTATTTTGGTCACTTCTTTCATCGCCAGGGAACTCTTTGTTCCCCCTTGATGATTGATATAAGCAACAGTCGTCATGTTGTCTGATTGGAACCTTATGAATTTGGCCTTTGCTAGTTGAGGCCAAGCTCTGAGAGCATTGAATATCGCTCTCAGTTCCAGAATGTTTATCGGGAGAAGAGACTCTTCCCGAGACCATAGACCTTGAGCTTTCAGGGATTCCCAGACCGCACCCCAGCCCACTAGACTGGCGTCGGTCGTGACAATGACCCACTCTGGCCTGCGGAAGCTCATTCCCTGGGACAGATGGTCCAGGGTCAGCCACCAACGGAGTGAATCTCTGGTCTTTTGATCTACTTGAATCATTGGAGACAAGTCTGTATAATCCCCATTCCACTGTTTGAGCATGCACAGTTGTAATGGTCTTAGATGAATTCGTGCAAAAGGAACTATGTCCATTGTTGCAACCATCAATCCTATTACTTCCATGCACTGCGCTATGGAAGGACGAGGAACAGAATGAAGCACTTGACAAGAGCTTAGAAGTTTTGATTTTCTGACCTCTGTCAGAAAAATCCTCATTTCTAAGGAATCTATTATTGTTCCCAAGAAGGGAACTCTTGTTGACAGGGACAGAGAACTCTTTTCTTTGTTCACCTTCCATCCGTGAGATGTGAGAAAGGCTAGAACGATGTCCGTATGAGCCTTTGTCTTTGACAGGGACGACGCTTGTATTAGAATGTCGTCCAAGTAAGGTACTACTGCAATGCCCCTTGGTCTTAGAACCGCTAGAAGGGACCCTAGCACCTTTGTGAAAATCCTTGGAGCAGTGGCTAATCCGAATGGAAGAGCCACAAACTGGTAATGTTTGTCCAGAAAAGCGAACCTTAGGAACTGATGATGTTCCTTCTGGATAGGGATATGTAGGTACGCATCCTTTAGATCCACGGTAGTCATAAATTGACTTTCCTGGATGGTGGGTAGAATCGTTCGAATAGTTTCCATTTTGAACGATGGTACCCTGAGAAATTTGTTTAGGATCTTCAAATCCAAAATTGGTCTGAACGTTCCCTCTTTTTTGGGAACTACGAACAGATTGGAATAAAATCCCATTCCTTGTTCCTTTATTGGAACTGGGTGTATCACTCCCATCTTTAACAGGTCTTCTACGCAATGTAAGAATGCCTGTCTCTTTATTTGGTTTGAGGATAAGTGAGACTTGTGGAACCTTCCCCTTTGGGGGTAGTTCCTTGAATTCCAGGAGATAACCTTGAGAAACTATTTCTAGTGCCCAAGGATCCTGAACATCTCTTGCCCAAGCCTGAGCAAAGAGAGAGAGTCTGCCCCCCACCAGATCCGGTCCCGGATCGGGGGCTACTCCTTCATGCTGTCTTGTTAGCAGTGGCAGGCTTCTTGGCCTGCTTACCTTTGTTCCAGCCTTGCATTGGTTTCCAGGCTGGTTTGGGTTGTGAGGCATTACCCTCTTGCTTAGAGGATGCAGAATTAGAGGCTGGTCCATTTCTGCGAAAAGGACGAAAATTAGGCTTATTTTTAGCCTTAAAAGACCTATCCTGTGGAAGGGCGTGGCCCTTTCCCCCAGTGATGTCTGAAATAATCTCTTTCAAATCAGGTCCAAATAAAGTTTTACCTTTGAAAGGAATGTTAAGTAATTTTGTCTTGGATGACACATCCGCTGACCAAGACTTTAGCCAAAGCGCTCTGCGCGCCACAATAGCAAACCCTGAATTTTTCGCCGCTAATTTTGCTAATTGCAAAGCGGCATCTAAAATAAAAGAGTTAGCCAATTTAAGTGCGTGAACTCTGTCCATAACCTCCTCATATGGAGTTTCTCTACTGAGCGACTTTTCTAGTTCCTCGAACCAGAACCACGCTGCCGTAGTGACAGGAACAATGCATGAAATTGGTTGTAGAAGGTAGCCTTGCTGTACAAAAATCTTTTTAAGCAAACCTTCCAATTTTTTATCTATAGGATCTTTGAAAGCACAACTATCTTCGATAGGAATAGTAGTGCGTTTGTTTAGAGTAGAAACTACCCCCTCGACCTTGGGGACTGTCTGCCATAAGTCCTTTCTGGGGTCGACCATAGGAAATAATTTCTTAAATATAGGGGGAGGAACAAAAGGTATGCCGGGCTTTTCCCACTCTTTATTTACTATGTCCGCCACCCGCTTGGGTATAGGAAAAGCGTCGGGGGGCACCGGAACCTCTAGGAACCTGTCCATCTTGCATAATTTCTCTGGAATGACCAAATTGTCACAATCATCCAGAGTAGATAACACCTCCTTAAGCAGTGCGCGGAGATGTTCTAATTTAAATTTAAATGTCACAACATCAGGTTCAGCTTGATGAGAAATTTTTCCTGAATCTGAAATTTCTCCCTCAGACAAAACCTCCCTCATGGCCCCTTCAGATTGGTGTGAGGGTATGACAGAACAATTATCATCAGCGTCCTCTTGCTCTTCAGTGTTTAAAACAGAGCAATCGCGCTTTCTCTGATAAGTAGGCATTTTGGATAAAAGATTTGCTATGGAGTTATCCATTACAGCCGTTAATTGTTGCATGGTAATAAGTATTGGCGCACTAGATGTACTAGGGGCCTCCTGCATGGGCAAAACTGGTGTAGACACAGTAGGAGATGATGTAGTATCATGTTTACTCCCCTCATTTGAGGAATCATCTTGGGCAATATCATTATTTGTGGCAGTACTGTCCTTACTTTGTTTGGACGCTATGGCACAATTATCACATAAATTTAAATGGGGAAGACACATTGGCTTTCATACATATAGAACATAGCTTATCTGAAGGTATAGACATGTTAAACAGGCTTAAACTTGTCAACAATGCACAAAAAACGTTTTAAAATAAAACCGTTACTGTCACTTTAAATTTCAAACAGAAAACACTTTATTACTGACTATGTGAAAAAGTATGAAGGAATTGTTCAAAAATTACCAAATTTTCACCACAGTGTCTTAAAGCCTTAAAAGTATTGCACACCAAATTTCAGAGCTTTAACCCTTAAAATAACGGAACCGGAGCCGTTTTTCAATTTAACCCCTATACAGTCCCAGATACAGTCTTTGCTAAGACCCAACCAAGCCCTGAGGGGAATACGATACCAAATGACGCCTTCTAAAAGCTTTTTCAGAGATTCTTAGATCCACACACATGCATCTGCATGCCCTGTTCTCAAAAAACAACTGCGCATTAATGGCGCGAAAATGAGGCTCAGTCTATGACTAGAAAGGCCCCCTGACTGAAAAAGGTGTCCAATACAGTGCCTGCCGTTTTATAAACGTTCCCCAAGATTATAAATGTCAATTGTTAGCCTAAATTTGAATAATATGCACAAATAAAGCAATCGATTTAGCCCATAAAAATGTCTACCAGTTTTTTAGCCCATAATAAGCCCTTTATTCTGTTTGTTTTTGACTAAGAAAATGGCTTACCGGTCCCCATGAGGGGAAATGACAGCCTTCCAGCATTACACAGTCTTGTTAGAAATATGGCTAGTCATACCTTAAGCAGAAAAGTCTGCTAACTGTTTCCCCCAACTGAAGTTACTTCATCTCAACAGTCCTATGTGGAAACAGCAACCGATTTTAGTTACTGTCTGCTAAAATCATCTTCCTCTTACAAACAGAAATCTTCATCCTTTTCTGTTTCAGAGTAAATAGTACATACCAGCACTATTTTAAAATAACAAACACTTGATAGAAGAATAAAAACTACATTTAAACACCAAAAAACTCTTAACCATCTCCGTGGAGATGTTGCCTGTGCAACGGCAAAGAGAATGACTGGGGTGGGCGGAGCCTAGGAGGGATCATGTGACCAGCTTTGCTGGGACTCTTTGCCATTTCCTGTTGGGGAAGAGAATATCCCACAAGTAAGGATGACGCCGTGGACCGGACACACCAATGTTGGAGAAAGGATTTGAGATACTTCTATCATGGCTAGGGAACTTAGAGTTTCCCCTTGATGATTGATATAGGCCACTGTCTGAAAATGAAGATAAGGCTCTTTCTTCAAAAGAGGCCAAGCCTGAAGGGCCCTGAAGAGAATTCCAAGATCTTGATTGGTAGCCTCGCCTCCCGAGGCTTCCAAACTCCTTGTGCTGTCAGATACCCCTAGACACCTCTCCAACCTGTAAGAGTTGCATCTGTGGTGATTACAGACCAGGTAGGAGGAGCAATGGAAGCCCCTTGAAAAATAGAGCAGTGATTTAACTACCAAGTCAGAGAAAAGTGCGTATTGGGATCCAAGAATATCTGCTGTGATATTTGAATATTAGTCCTTGCACTATTGGCGCAGCATACAAAGTTGGAAAGGTCTAATTTGAAAACGAGCAAAGGCGATAGTGTCCAATGCTGCAATTATGAGGTCTAGTACTTCCATACACAAAGCCACTGAAGGTAATGAAAGAGACTTAAGGTTTAAACAAGCTGAAACTAATTTTATTAACCTCTTTTCTGTTAAGGAACCCTAAAAAGGTGACTTTTGATTGAGAAATCAATTAACTCTTTGGTAAATGGATCCTCCAACCATGTCTTTGAAGAAACAACAGTTTATGTGAGATTCTGCTAAATGAAAAGATTGAGCTAGTGCCAAAATATTGTCTTAATAAGGAAACACTGCAATACCTTGCACTCTGATTACAGAACCTTTGTAAATATTCTTGGAGCTGTTGCTAGGCCAAACGGGAGAGCAACAAATTGGTAATGCTTTTTCAGAAAAGGGAAGCTCAGAAATTGATAATGTTCTGTGTGGATTGGGATGGGAAGGTAAGCATCCTGTAACTCTACTGTGACAAAGTGACCTTGCTAAACAAAGGGCAAAATAGTCTTTATAGTTTCCATTTTGAAAGTTGGAATTCTTAAAAATTTGAGTTTTCAGATCCAGAATTGGTATGAAGGAATTTTCCTTTTTCGAAACAATGAAGAGATTTGAATAAAAACCCATCCGTGTTCCTGAAAAGGAAATGAGACAATCACTCCTATATTATCCGGGTCTGAAACATGTTTCAGAAGCGCCTGTGTCTTTATAGGATGTTTTGAAATATGGGTGAGAAAAAATCTTCCCATAGGAGGTCCTATTCTGAATCAATTTCAATATTCCTGAGAAATAATGTTCTGGATCCAGGGATTTTGAACAGATTCTAACCAAAATTCTTAAAAATGTTTTAGTCTGTCCCCTATCAGAAGGGCCGGATTGGGGGACGCACCTTCATATGGTTTTAGGGGCTGGATTAAGTTTCTTATATTGTTTGGATTTATTCCAATTTGAAGAAGGTCTCCAGGATGAGCCAGGGGCTTTTGGGGAGGGGGTAGTTTTCTGTTCTGATAAAAGGAACAAAAAAAATTGGGAGCCTTAAATTTCCCCTAAGACATTTTGTCTTGAGGAAGAAACACTCCCTTACCTCCAGTAATAGTAGAAATAATAGAATCCAGTTGGGATCCAAATAGATTTTTCCTTGGAATGAAAGAAATAATAATCTTGTCTTAGATACCATATCAGCATTCCATGATTTAAGCCATAAAGCTCTTTTGGTAAGAATAGCTAAGAACATAGTTTTAATGTTGATTTTCTTGATATCAAAAAGAGCATCGCTTCAACAGCATGTTGAAGTTATTTCAGAATGTTAGAACATTCAGGGTCAGAAGATAACTTGAGCAAGGCTACTAAAAAGTATAAGCAGTAGTTACATCAGCAATAGATATGGCAGGTCTAAGAATATACAGTAGCCAGTATGTGAATATGCACTTCTAAAATAAGCTTAACATTTTCTATCTAAAGGAATAGTAGTAGGTTTAGCTAGAGTGGAAATGGCCCAATCAACTTTGGGGACTGTTTCTCATAACTCTAAATTAGCAGCAGGTAAAGGATATTCACCTAGATTGCGAGTTTTGCGTTAGAGGCTGTGCGTTGCTAACAAGCAGTTTTCACTCACCGCTCACTTACCTACAGCGCTGGTATTATGAGTTTTTACAAACCCGTCGTTAAAAGGCAAGAAGTGAGCATAGAACAAAATTTTGCTCATTACCGCACTCCAATACCAGCGCTGCCTAAATCAGCGGTGAGCTGGTGTAACGTGCTTGTGCACGATTTCCCCATAGGAATCAATGGGGAGAGCCGGCTGGAAAAAAAATGCAGCGTAAATTTCCATGGGGAAATAAAAATTATGTCTACACCTAACACGAACCCCGAGTCTAAACACCCCTAATCTTACACTTATTAACCCCTAATCTGCCGCCCCCGACATCGCCGCCACCTGCATTATATTATTAACCCCTAATCTGCTGCTCCGGAAACCGCCGCCACCTACATTATACTTATGAACCCTTAATCTGCTGCCCCCAACATCTCCGACACCTACATTATATTTATTAACCCCTAATCTGCCGCCCCCAATGTCGCCGCCACCTACCTACACTTATTAACCCCTAATCTGCCGCCCCAACATCGCCACCACTATATTAAAGTTATTAACCCTTAAACCTAAGTCTAACCCTAAACCTAACACCCCCTAACTTAAATATAATTTAAATAAATCTAAATAAATATTCCTATCATTAACTAAATTATTCCTATTTAAAACTAAATACTTACCTGTAAAATAAACCCTAAGATAGCTACAATATAACTAATAGTTACATTGTAGCTAGCTTAGGATTTATTTTTATTTTACAGGCAAGTTTGTATTTATTTTAACTAGGTAGAATAGTTAATTCCAATCAACCAATAGGATTGAGCTCACATTCTATTGGCTGATTGGAACAGCCAATAGAATGTTAGCTCAATCCTATTGGCTGATTGGATCAGCCAATGGGATTTAACTTCAATCCTATTGGCTGATTGGATCAGCCAATAGGATTTTTTTCTACCTTAATTCCGATTGGCTGATAGAATTCTATCAGCCAATCGGAATCTAAGGGACGCCATCTTGGATGACGTCACTTAAAGGTACCTTCATTCTGTTTTAGTCGTCCGATGAAGAGATTGCTCCGCATCGGATGTCAAAAGATGGACCCGCTCCGGCCAGAAGGATGAAGATAGAAGATGCCGTCATGATGACCACTTCGCCCGGCTTGGATGAAGACGTCTCCCGATAAGTCGATCTTCAGGGGGTTAGTGCTAGGTTTTTTTAAGGGTGTATTGGGTGGGTTTTATTTTTTAGATTAGGGTTTGGGCGGCAAAAGAGCTATCTGCCCTAACTAACTTGGAGGCAGATTAGGGGTTAATAAGTGTAGGTAGGTGGCGGCGACATTGGGGCAGCAGATTAGGGGTTAATAAATATAATGTAGGTGTCGGCGATGTTGGGGCAGCAGATTAGGGGTTAATAAATATAATTTAGGTGTCTGCGATTTTGGGGGCAGCAGATTAGGGGTTAATTCATATAATGTAGGTGGCGGCGGTGTCCAGAGCGGCAGATTAGGGGTTAATTTTTTATTTGCGATGCGGGAGGGCCTCGGTTTAGGGGTTAATAGGTAGTTTATGGGTGTTAGTGTACTTTTTAGCACTTTAGTTATGAGTTTTATGCTACGGCGTTGTACCATAAAACTCTTAACTACTGACTTTTAAATGCGTTAGGACTCTTGACGGGGTAGGGTGTACCGCTCACTTTTTGGCCTCCCAGGACAAACTCGTAATATCAGTGCTATGGAAGTCCCATAGAAAAAAGACTTTACAAATGTTACGGTACCAACAGGATACCAAGGGTTAATACCAGATGGAAGATGCCCTGAATGTGAGATCAGCAACTCACAACCCAGCTAATTCCCCCCTTCAAACATGAGACCAGGCTCCACATTGAAGGTTAAAACAGAATGCCATTTATTGAAGGCTATATGCCTAGTATTTATGCAGGTCTGACCCCAGATGGGGGGGTTGAAAGAATATTGTACATTAGATAGAGGGAAAACGCCCTTTGACATGCCACAATAGAATTACATTACTTAAGCAGATAAACAATTTAGTCTTTCTTATCACTTAGGCGTCTGCTCTCTGGATGTGATTAAACAATGTGAATGTTTATCACTAAACTTAATTACAGTACACAATAGCTGATGCCAGCAACCCTGTCTTTAGAAAATAGCTTCTTAAAGCTGAACAAAGTTAACTCTTTCAGTACTGACAGAAGGGTCTGTCACATAGCTCCCCCCCTTGCGGAACACTCCGGCAGACCCGGCTTGACCCTTTGGCGGGTCAACCTGGGGATGACCGGACTAGGGTGGTAGGCATGTCAGTTTGCCGGGACAATCCATCTGTATTCCCGTTATGAGAGAGAATCCCTGTCCGTATAAATAAGGGTTCAACTTCTTCAGTGCCCAGACTAGGGCTAAACAGTCCTTCAAAATATCATCGGCTTCTTTACGTGGTTTTTGTACCTGCTCTTTATAGGTATCCACAATCCCTTCATACTGACATAGGGTGCCCTTGAGTTGCTGCACCTCAGTATGAGCCAGCGCCAGCTTCTCCTCTAGTGTCGCTAAGTTTGTCTTTAATGTTTCATGTTCCACTCTCAAGCTGGTGTTTTCTGCAGTCTGTCGGTGCAGCTTGTCTAGCAGAGATTCCCGTTCTAAACGTGCTTTTTCCTCTGCGCTCCTCTTCTCTCCCGCTAGCACTGTTACGTGATTGTTTATCGTGACCATTTCATCCTCTACTTGACTCTTCTCCTTCATCAGCACATCGTAACGGGACTTCCACGTATCAATAGCGGATAGAGATTTACTGAGCTCAGCGTCCTGGGGCTTAGCAGCAGGTGGGTCAGTCTCTGCGGCATGGATCTGGGCACGGGTAGTCACAGGGTTAACATCGGTGGGACCCATGGGAGCATAGGCAGAAACAAGGGGGGCCAAGTTATTTCCAAGGAGAACATCAGCAGGTAAGTCCTCCTTGAACCCCACATTCACAGGTCTAGCGCCCCCTCCCCAATCCAAATGTACCTGGGTGTCAGGCACAACTAAGGAAGAAAAAATGTGTGCAGCTTAGTTATTTGGACCACAACTGCTGGAATGGAAAAACAGTAAAAATTGTATGGTTGTTTGCAACAGAGTGAAAAGGTAAAACAAAATTTAGGAATTAGGCAGCTATGTAAAACCTTATTCCTTATTGCAAAGTTTTAGTATACAGGCAGTAATTGAGCATATTCCCTATGGCTGCCACATGTGTCTGGGTAGTCACTGTGAGAAAGTAAATGCAGCAGGGGTATGCCCAGATATACCTGAGATTTTAAAAATAATAAAGGTAAAAATTAAATAAGCAAGGAAAAAATGGTACTATGATCATAGAAAAAATAAGCAATTGCTATTGTGAACAGAGTTACGGTAAAACAGCAGGATATGAGGGAATGAACAAAAAGTCACAGAAATAACAGCAGCAACTGAGATACTAATCTGAAAGTATAGCAGCTAAGTAAAAATTCAGAGACTGGCTTACCGCTAACAGAACTGTTATAATGATAGTTGCAAACACCGGGTTGTAATGGCGACTTGCCAGAGGGAGCAGGGAAGCTCAGTAGCAGCTGGCTGATGACGTCACAGCATGAGGAAGCAGAGCTCCGTGAAAGGTGAATCCCAAGGCCGGTGAGCTGCAGGGAAAACTGGGTTAGAGGTTGCAATGAGGCTTTTGAAATAGCTGAATCTTCTGAGGGAGAAGCAGGCAGGTAGGAGAGGAATGAAAACAGAAATCCAGTTAGATGGAGTAGAGGAATCCAACAAACAGAAGTAGTATGATAAATCTCACAGAGTGCAGGCTCAGGTTAAGGTTTAAGACAAACTTCAATACTAAGCAATGTGAAAATGCTGGGAGGGGCCTTAAATAGGCTGAAGTTAATGGGAGCAGGATGCTTTAAAGGGACAGTGCAGAGAATAAGTATGCTATTATCCTGACAGAATCCCCCCTCCAAGGAGCCACTCCAGAGGCTCAAGGGCCAGGACGATCCGGATGTCTCTGGTGGAAATGAGATATCAAACGAGGAGCGGATATGTTGGTAGCTGGTTCCCAGGAATCATCATCTGTAGAAAAACCCTTCCAACGAACAAGATATTCAATACGTCCCCTGCGGAAACGGGAATCCAGGATTGAGTGAACTTCATACTCCATTTCAGGGTCGAGAGAAATAGGTGGAAGAGACGTTTGTAAAGAGAAATCCCTGAGATCCTTATAGGGTTTGAGAAGGGATACATGGAATGTGGGATGAACCCTTAAATTATCGGGTAATTTAAGCCGGACAGCATTGGCATTAATGACGAGTTCAACAGGGTATGGACCAATGAACAACGGAGAAAGTTTTTTCGAAGGGGTTTTCAAACTTAGGTGTTTGGTGGATAGCCAGACGAGATCACCTTTAGTGTAGACAGGAGGCGGAGTTCTGCGGCGATCATAATACTGTTTCTGGAGTTGTTTTGCTGCTATGATGTTGGACTCGATGGTTTTAAAGTTGGAAGAGATGGAATCAGACAAATCTGATATACTAGATACTGGAACGGTAGAAGATGGTAGGATGTGAAATTTGGGGTGAAAACCGTAGTTTGCGAAGAAGGGAGTTTGACCAGTAGTGGAATGAATAGTGTTGTTGTAACAAAATTCAGCGTAATGCAGGAAGTCACTCCAAAGATGTTGTTGAGAGGAACAGAAGAGTCTTAAAAATTGTTCCAACCACTGGTTACAACGTTCAGTTTGACCATTACATTGCGGGTGGTAAGCGGTAGTTAACTTTCTCTCAACAGATAAAGTTTTACAGAAATGGTACCATAGTCTGCTAGAAAATTGACTGCCACGATCACTGAGGATTGAAGTGGGAAGTCCATGATACTTAACAATATGTTTGAGAAGCAAATGTACTGTCTCCAAAGCGGTAGGAAGTTTGGAGAAGGGGATGAAATGGCACATCTTCGTGAAGAGATCTACAACGACAAGGATGGTGGTATTCTTTGAAGAGACTGGCAAATCTACAATAAAGTCTAAAGCAATCTCAGACCATGGATTCTTTGGAGTAGGCAAAGGCAAAAGCAACCCATAGGGAGAGTGTTTATCCCTTTTTGAAATGGTACAATTAAGACAAGAGTTTACATAGTCCTTAACTTCAGTTGCCATATGAGGCCACCAGTAATCTCTTTTTACTAGATCGAGAGTTTTATGGATACCTGGATGACCAGCTAGAGGTGAATCATGTACAGATTGAAGGAGAATGAGTCTGAGGGAAGGTGGAACATATATCTTTGAATCATGAGAATAAAGTCCTTGAGTATTAAGTTGAAGAAGATGTGATGGCTTTGTAGAGTCGGCCAACTGTTCCTTTTTAAGGTTAGATGAGACTTCGAGAGTAAAAGAAATGAAGTTTTCTTTTGGTATGATGGATTGGTCGGTCGTTTGATGTGGAAGACTTGTGGGTAACCGGGATAGTGCGTCAGCTTTTTGGTTCTTTCCAGCAGGATGGTATGTGATGAGGAAATTAAAACGAGAGAAAAAGAGATTCCAGCGAACCTGTCTTGCTGACAAGGTTCTAGTGGCCTTCAAATACTGCAGGTTCCTATGATCTGTATAGATGAGTGTAGGAATGGAAGTACCTTCAAGGAGGTGTCGCCAGTGTTCCAGGGAGAGTTTTATGACTAAGAGTTCTTTGTCACCAATAGGATAGTTTTGTTCCGCACTATTCAAAGTCTTGGAGTAAAAAGCCACAGGATGTAACGGTTTTGACAAGTTTTTTCTTTGGGAGAGAACAGCGCCAACAGCAGAATTTGAGGCGTCCACCTCAAGAACAAATTGCAGATTAGGGTCAGGAAAACGGAGTATTGGTGCTGAAGTGAACTTTTGTTTGAACAAATCAAAAGCGGATTGTGCTTCTTTAGTCCACCTGAAATGTGAATTATTTTTGTTAGAACAGTTAAAGGAAGAGCAAGTTTGGAGAAATTTTTAATAAATTTGCGGTAGAAATTTGCAAAACCCATGAAGGACTGAACTTGACGTTTAGTTGTTGGTATGGGCCAATTTAAAACTGCATCAACCTTTTTTGTTCCATATGGATACCTGAAGGAGAAATTTCATATCCCAGAAAGGATATGGTCTGTGAATTGAACAGGCATTTCTCAGCCTTAGCATACAAGTGGTTACCTCTGAGCCTTGATAAAACTTGTCTAACATGAGAAATGTGTTCCTGATAGGTCTTGGAATAAATTAAAATATCATCCAGATAAATGACAATAAAGACATCTAATATGTCCCTAAAAATGTCATTAATTAAGTGCTGGAAAGTTGCGGGCGCGTTGCAGAGCCCAAAAGGCATCACGACGTATTCGAACAATCCGTATCTTGTTCGAAACGCCGTGAGCCACTCATCTCCAGATCTAATTTGGATGAGATTATAGGCTCCTCTTAAGTCCAATTTTGTGAAAAATTTTGCTCCCTCCAACCTTTCAATTAACTCCGGGATGAGGGGTAAAGGATATCTGTTTTTTACTGTAATTTTATTTAGTTGTCTGTAGTCTACGATTGGCCTCAATGAGCCATCCTTATTTTTAACAAAAAAAATCCCAGCACTAGCTGGAGAGGTGGAGGGACGGATGAAACCTTTCGTTAGATTTTCATCTAAGTAAGATTTAAGGTGTGTTAACTCAGGGTTTGAGAGTGGGTAAATATGACCCGTGGGGATCTCAGAGCCAGGTATGATCTCAATAGGACAATCATACTTCCTGTGAGGAGGAAGATTGTCGCATTGGGTTTTGCTGAATACATCTGCGTAATCCTTATAAACCTCAGGAATTTGAATTGTCTCATTGGATTCAGTGGTTTGCAAAATAGTAACTAGGAAACAAGTAGTAGAGCAGAATGTAGAATTAAATGTGACTGTTGAGGTAGACCAATTTACTTCAGGATTATGAATTCGGAGCCAGTTTATACCGAGAACTATGGGTGAAATAGGGGATGATATTACATCAAATGACATATACTCCCTATGGTGTTCTGGGGTAACAACAAGTAAGGGTATTGTTTGATATTTAACTGGACCTGATGTGATTGGATTACCATCTATTCCACGTAATAACACAGGAGACCTTTTTTGCACAAGTGGAATTTTATTGAATTTAGTGAATACAGTATCTATGTAGGAGGCTGTAGCTCCTGAGTCAATAATCGCGGGAGCGTTGATTCGATGTGACTCCCACTGTAAGAGAAGAGATAAATTTAGGTAAGGGAGAGCATGATCCTGAGTGGTACAACAAAAAGGTTCTCTATATATCTTACCCTTGTTTTGTTTCAGGAGGGAAGGACAGTCCCTGACAGTGTGTTTGTCTGAAGCACAGTATAAGCAGAGGTTATTAGCCCTTCGTCGGATCTTCTCCTCAGGGGTTAATGGTCCCTTTATAAAACCTATATCCATAGGTTCAGCAGTTGATTTGCTGGGGCTGGGTGTATTTTGTTTCTTTGCAGGATATTCATGAAATGATCTCTCCTGCTGTCTCTCTCTCAGTCTTCTGTCTATAGTTATGCTAAGTGACATTAAAGCCTCAAGAGTATGTGGTAGTTCAGATCTAGACAACTCATCCTTAATTCCTTCTGAAAGGCCTAATCTAAACTGATTTCTCAGTGAAAGGTCATTCCATTGAGTGTCTTTCGCCCATTTTTTAAATTCGGCAATGTAATCCTCAACTACTGTTTTCTTTTGTTTCAAGCCTCGCATTGCAGTTTCAGCAGTAAGCTGTTTATATGGATCCTCATATAGCTGACCCATAGCAGAAAAAAAACTTTCCAAAGAATTAAGTATATCATCGTTATTCTCAAAGTAAGTGTTGGCCCATGTGCGGGGCTCACCTCTCAAATAGGATATAACTGTGAGTACCCTTGCTCTATCAGTGGGATAGGTATGAGGTTTAAGGGAGAACATAAGCAAACAAGCATTCTTGAAATCTCTATACTCAGATCTCTCACCACTAAATTTTTCTGGTGTACTAACCTGTGGTTCTAATATAGGTACCCTCTTATCAACCACATCCCTGATATAAGCTTTTAAAGTATAATTTTCTGTTTTCAAAGTATTAACAGCTTCAGTTAATAAATCAACCCTCTGTGTGATATTTTGCACATGTGCGTTCATTCCAGCTGGGTCCATAGTTTGGGCTTAGTATTATGTCAGGCACAACTAAGGAAGAAAAAATGTGTGCAGCTTAGTTATTTGGACCACAACTGCTGGAATGGAAAAACAGTAAAAATTGTATGGTTGTTTGCAACAGAGTGAAAAGGTAAAACAAAATTTAGGAATTAGGCAGCTATGTAAAACCTTATTCCTTATTGCAAAGTTTTAGTATACAGGCAGTAATTGAGCATATTCCCTATGGCTGCCACATGTGTCTGGGTAGTCACTGTGAGAAAGTAAATGCAGCAGGGGTATGCCCAGATATACCTGAGATTTTAAAAATAATAAAGGTAAAAATTAAATAAGCAAGGAAAAAATGGTACTATGATCATAGAAAAAATAAGCAATTGCTATTGTGAACAGAGTTACGGTAAAACAGCAGGATATGAGGGAATGAACAAAAAGTCACAGAAATAACAGCAGCAACTGAGATACTAATCTGAAAGTATAGCAGCTAAGTAAAAATTCAGAGACTAGCTTACCGCTAACAGAACTGTTATAATGATAGTTGCAAACACCGGGTTGTAATGGCGACTTGCCAGAGGGAGCAGGGAAGCTCAGTAGCAGCTGGCTGATGACGTCACAGCATGAGGAAGCAGAGCTCCAGGTGAATCCCAAGGCCGGTGAGCTGCAGGGAAAACTGGGTTAGAGGTAAAGGTTGCAATGAGGCTTTTGAAATAGCTGAATCTTCTGAGGGAGAAGCAGGCAGGTAGGAGAGGAATGAAAACAGAAATCCAGTTAGATAGAGTAGAGGAATCCAACAAACAGAAGTAGTATGATAAATCTCACAGAGTGCAGGCTCAGGTTAAGGTTTAAGACAAACTTCAATACTAAGCAATGTGAAAATGCTGGGAGGGGCCTTAAATAGGCTGAAGTTAATGGGAGCAGGATGCTTTAAAGGGACAGTGCAGAGAATAAGTATGCTATTATCCTGACACTGGGCAACAGGTAGGCGGAACACAGCGCCCCCCGCTACCCTCACAGCTACAGTGTCTCCAGTGTGCTGTTTCTCAGACACCAAGTTCTTTTGAAGCGAGGTCATGGTAGCACCAGTATCCCGTAGACCACTGACCTCCTTCCCATTCACTTTAACCAGTTGCCGGTTATTCCGGTGGGCAGCTTGTACGGGGTCTGCTTCATGTAGGATGCCCCAGCATTCTTGCTCCCCTACGTAGTGGGCCACAGGCTGAGGGTTACGTGGGATTCTGCCGGCGGGTCTTCTCCAGGACTGTGCTTGGTTCGCTGCGTTTAGGGGACACTCTGTTCTTTTGTGCCCTAGTTGCTTACATCCAAAGCACCGAATAGGTTGGGAGTAGCTCCGCGAATTGAACCGGGCTCTCTGAGGGTAGTTCGTGGCCGGAGGCCGTGTGGTATAGCGGTGCGCCGGGGGTTGGTAACTGGCAGCTGCTGGGGTGACTGGGGGTCTGTACTCCACTCTGGCAGGGTGTTTAGTGGTAGCAGTGTCCAGTTTGCGGGCATCCGTATACTCATCTGCCAAGCGAGCAGCTTCATGCAGGGTGGAGGGTTTACGGTCCCGAACCCACTCTCTAACTCCTGCTGATAACTTGTCAAAGCAATGTTCCAACAGGAATAGCTGCAGCACCTCTTCCCCAGATACGGCTTGGCACCCCGCTATCCAGTGAGTTGCTGTGCGGTGCACCTTACATGCCCACTCAACGTAGGAATCACCAGCTAATTTAACAGTGTCTCTGAACCGCCTCCGGTATGCCTCCGGTGTAACCGCATACCTGGAGAGCAGAGCCTCTTTTACAGTATTATAATCCCCGACTTCCTCATCTGGAATGGCCCGAAAAGCCTCACTGGCCCGGCCGGATAATTTTCCGGATAATATCGTGACCCAGTCCTCTGCGGGTACCTTGTGTAGTGCACATTGCCTCTCAAAATCCGCAAGGTACCCATCAATCTCTCCTTCTGTTTCCAGGAAGTTTTTAAAAGCTGCAAAATTTACTTTTCCCTTTTCCACTGGGGTTGCTGTGACTTGGGCTGCTGCAGCGCCGCTTTGGCGAAGTAGGTTGGCCTCCACAGCTTCTATGACCCGGTCGATAATTTCCGCAGATGGGTTGGGGCCATAATGTGCCAGTCTTATTTTAACCGCCCGATCAAAGCTTGCTTCTTCGGGGGTTCTGTCTGATATGCTGGGCCCATTGGTTCCTTCGGTCCCTGGTACTCCTTCCATCTTAGTCAGTATTGTAATAATCCCCCTCTTCCTGAGGTTACTGGCTTGTTTAGTTGCTCTTCTGGGCGATAAGGATCATCCTGTCGCTTGCCACCAATTGTTACGGTACCAACAGGATACCAAGGGTTAATACCAGATGGAAGATGCCCTGAATGTGAGATCAGCAACTCACAACCCAGCTAATTCCCCCCCTCAAACATGAGACCAGGCTCCACATTGAAGGTTAAAACAGAATGCCATTTATTGAAGGCTATATGCCTAGTATTTATGCAGGTCTGACCCCAGATGGGGGGGTTGAAAGAATATTGTACATTAGATAGAGGGAAAACGCCCTTTGACATGCCACAATAGAATTACATTACTTAAGCAGATAAACAATTTAGTCTTTCTTATCACTTAGGCGTCTGCTCTCTGGATGTGATTAAACAATGTGAATGTTTATCACTAAACTTAATTACAGTACACAATAGCTGATGCCAGCAACCCTGTCTTTAGAAAATAGCTTCTTAAAGCTGAACAAAGTTAACTCTTTCAGTACTGACAGAAGGGTCTGTCACAACAAAGTTTACGTAAGTCTTTCTGCGGTAAGGCCAAAGAAGTGTGCGGTGACCCTAAACCTTCAAGACTCGTAATACCAGCGGGCGTAAAAAAGCAGCGTTAGGACCTCTTAACGCTGCTTTTTTACCCTAACGCACAACTCGTAATCTAGCCGATTGTTTTTTAAACCTTGCACAAAGGTTAAAATGAGGTACCTGGTTTAGACCATTCTTTAGCAATCATATCAGAGATAGCATCAGGAATGGGGAAAATCTCACGGAGATTGACAACTGCTTTATACAATGAATTTAAATAATTACAGGGTTTATCATCAGAAGGTTTAGCCTCTTCAATCCCTAAAGTAACTAAGAAATCCTTCAAAAGAGAACAACATATACTCAAATCTAAATAAAAAGGAGGAATTATCAAGTTCTGTGTCTGATGAGGGAGTCTCAGAATCAGAGGAATCCTCATAATTAGAAGATACTTCAGTATTTTTTTGGTTAGTACATATATTACTAGTAGATGGTGAATTATGAGCTGACCTTTTCTGTATATTTAAAAGCAGTAATGCAGTCAGGGCCTTCACAATGGCAGTAGCAATAAACTGGTTCATTGCTGGGGGTACGACATCTGCATCCATCTGTGAGTGGAAAACAGTAGGTGCATTTGTACCCATATAAACATTATAAGTAAGTGATAAAAACTCTAAGCATGAGCCACATAAATGAGCTGAAGAAGCTACTTCAGTTATTTTACAATAAGCACACTTGGCTTTGGTAGAAAGGTGTTCAGCCGGCTCAGTTCCTTTGGTAACTTCAGCGACAGGGTCAGGCTGCCCCATTATAGCAAACAAAAAAATGTTTTTTAGAGCAAAAATGTATTTAAGTTGATATATATATATATATATATATATATATATATATAAGTGATATAGGGCGAGAGGTGTAGACGTGGCAAGTGTTAACGCAATAGAATGGCATGAAAATCTTTTGAAAAAATGTGCACTAAACGGAGCAGATTGATGATGTGTCATCCTTACTCTAAAAAGAATGCGTCATGGCGAGCATGCTCGTGTCGAAATTAAAAAGTAGGCCTTGTAAGACGGAGACTATGTCCTGCTTAAAGTTGTAAATAAGGGAGCATATATTACTCAAAAAAAATAAGGCAGTAGAGCTAAAAAAAAATAACATGATTTACTGAATATATGCCCCCTTTATATCGATAATCTTGTATTTAAATATAATTTTATGTGCATATAGGGGGATAGTGCCTGTCCCAGGGCTTTTAAATATATATAAGAAGAACTTCTACTAAAAGTGCCCAATCCATAGCCGAGTGTGTCTTCATTAAAAAAGGAATTTTAAATATACTTACCTTTAAACACTCGTCCACTAATAGCAAACAGCCAAACCAGTACTGAAACATATTAGTAGAGGTAATGGAGTAAGAGTATAACATCGCTCTGTAAAGGGAGGCAGAAGACGATTCCCTGTGACCAAATTTGCAGAGAGCCCATAAAAGGATTTCCCATGAGGCAAAAAACATGGTTACATGAGGCAGTAATCCTTTCACTTCCATCTGACAAGCACAGTACTGAGGGGAAACGGGCTTCAATATGCTCTGAAGTGCCTTTCACTGAAGAAACAAGCACATCATTATGCTTTAACCACCTTCTAAGGAGGCAAAGATTAAAACTGAGGTATGTGTGAAGGATATTTATAGGTTTTTGAGGTTTGGGTAGGAATGTAAATCCCATACGTAACAGCTTGTGAACTCTCGTCACCTATATGAAAGAAACCTCCTTTATTAGAGTGTGAAGATGTTCCAGCTAGAACATAAGAGGAGGATTCTTAATCTTGATCAGCAAATGACTGCTGATTATCAGAAATAAATTCACCTGCAGAAGTCAGATCTGAGGTGTTAAAGAATATTTTCTCTTATCTGAGCCTTAGAGATTCAGAAAGAAAAAATAAACTAAGAAAAGAATATTAGAGACTCTTTTGTGCTTACTTGGGAGAGGCATGGCGCCAACATTACGGAAACAATTGAGCGCACTAATACTTTAAATCCTTGGAGGAAAATCTGAAAAACTTCCCTGTGCAGTACAAACATAGGGAGGACAGATTTCTTTAGAGACAAAAACAGCATTTGACTGGTTGGAATGCATAAGGAGATCCACACAAAAATTACAAATATACACTTAAATGGGGTAAATAAGTGATTAGTGGATCTATTTTCTAAATGGTCTAAAAATAAAGACATAGGGACAAGTTTTAGTATGTTTCATGTAATAATTTTTTTTACAGACAAAATACCAAGATACAAAGGAATATATATTGTAGGAGACACAATATAATATGCAGGGACTCAAACAGTAAAGCCTGAGATCTAGGTCCGACAGATGAAAGAGACCATATAGTGGAATACACAGTACATAAAAAGCATAAATAAAATAAAATCCAGCTCTAATTTGTATATACAATAAAACACTTCTAATTTCATGTGAAAGCTGGTACAATTCAATTATCATCACCCTTGTAAAGAACAGAGAGTAGGTGCACTAAATCACTGAGAAACATTAAAACGATAAGAATGTGATAATGAATCTAAACATGATTTACAATAAACACACTTAATATTGGTAAAAAGGTGTACAGGAGTCTCAGATTTTAGGATTGAATTAGGGACAAATTTTAGCTCCAAAATAGCAAAAACCAAATGATAAAAAAATCCCCTTTAAACAACTCATGAGGCAAGTGAAAACTAAGCCCGTTAAGCGGTATGCAAGCCGTTAGAGCACGCCAAAAAAACCTGGCATATAAAAATACTGGAACACGGGCCAAAAGACCAAGTGCGCACAATAAAGAGCAAATCTCATTGGGCCAGCGAGTATTACTTAAACACGCAAAAAGAAACACGCCATCTTGCGCAAGCCCGATCGCAAAAACTAAAAGAAAATAGGAAAACAGTAACAAAGACCAAGCGCACCCCCGACACGCAAATTTCAACACGCAAACAAGCACAAACTCAAATGCGCAGAAAGTAACACGTCGATTTGTGGAAGCCCAATCGCAAAAAAACTAAGAGCACACAAATCCGACAA
Organism: Bombina bombina; assembly: GCF_027579735.1. Lineage (NCBI taxonomy): Eukaryota > Metazoa > Chordata > Amphibia > Anura > Bombinatoridae > Bombina > Bombina bombina. The sequence goes on from NC_069504.1 coordinate 368,992,939, forward strand.
GCGTATATCTACGTCAAAAATCCAGAGAACAGAAAATAAAATGCATACATATATAATTAAAATATAAAAGTACCCACAAACAAAGCCATATGAGTGTCTATAATAAAAAAACATAATTTATGTAAGAACTTACCTGATAAATTCATTTCTTTCATATTGGCAAGAGTCCATGAGGCCCACCCTTTTTATGGTGGTTATGATTTTTTTTGTATAAAGCACAATTATTTCCAAATTCCTTTGTTGATGTATTCTTTCATGTAATTGGCAAGAGTCCATGAGCTAGTGACATATGGTATAGCAATACCCAAGATGTGGAACTCCATGCAAGGGTCACTAGAGAGGGAGGGAAAAAATAAAAACAGCAATTTCGAATTTTTGAAAAAAATAAATCTACAACCCAAATATAAGTTTATTCTCAAAAAATAAAAATAAAAACTTAAATCATAAGCAGAAGAATCAAACTGAAACAGCTGCCCGGAGAACTTTCCTACCAAAAACTGCTTCCGAAAAAGCAAACACATCAAAATGGTAGAATTTAGTAAATGTATGCAAAGAAGACCAAGATGCTGCTTTGCAAATCTGATCAACCGTAACTTCATTCTTAAAAGCCCAAGAAGTGGAAACTGATCTAGTAGAATGAGCTGTAATTCTCTGAGGCGGGGCTTGACCCGACTCCAAATAAGCTTTAACCACAATGCCAAAGAAACGGCAGAAGCCTTCTGACCTTTCCTGGAACCAGAAAAGATAACGAATAGACTAGAAGTCTTCCTGAAATCTTTAGTAGCTTCAACATAATATTTCAGAGCTCTCAGCACATCCAAAGAATGTAAAGATCTCTCCAAAGAATTCTTAGGATTAGGACACAAAGAAGGGACAACAATTTTTCTATTAATGTTGTTAGAATTCACAACCTTGGGTAAGAATTTAAATGAAGTCCGCAAAACTGCCTTATCCTGATGAAAAATCAGAAAAGGAGATTCACAAGAGAGCAGATAATTCAGAAACTCTTCTAGAAGAAAAGATGGCCAAAAGGAACAACACTTTCCAGGAAAGTAGTTTAATGTCCAAATAATGCATAGGCTCAAATGAAGGAGCCTGCAAAGCCTTCAAAACCAAAGACTTGATACAAACCAAAGCCTGTACAAAACAATGAAAATCCGGAAGTTTAGCAATTTTCCTGTGGAATAAAACAGAAAGAGCAGAGATTTGTCCTTTCAAGGAACTTGCAGACAAACCTTTATCCAAACTATCCTGAAGAAACTGTAAAATTCTAGGAATTCTAAAAGAATGCAAGGAGAATTTATGAGAAGAACACCATGAAATATAAGTCTTCCAAACTCGATAATAAATCTTTTTAGAAACAGATTTACGAGCCTGCAACATAGTATTAATCACCGAGTCAGAGAAACCTCTATGACTAAGCACTAAGCGTTCCAATTTCCATACCTTCAAATTTAATGATTTGAGATCCTGATGGAAAAACAGACCTGGAGATAAAAGGTCTGGCCTTAATGGAAGTGGCCAAGGTTGGCAACTGGACATCCGAACAGGATCCGCATACCAAAATGCGACAGCAGCACAAACGATTGCTCCATGATGATTTTGGAGATCACTCTTGGAAGAAGAACTAGAGGTGGGAAAATATAAGCAGGTTAATAACACCAAGGAAGTGTCAACGCATCCACTGCTTCTGCCTGTGGATACCTGGACCTGGACAGGTACCTGGGAAGTTTCTTGTTTAGATGAGAAGCCATCAGATCTATTTCTGGAAGCCCCCACATCTGAACAATTTGAGAAAACACATCTGGGTGAAGAGACTATTCTCCCGGATGTAAAGTCTGACGACTGAGATAATCCGCTTCCCAATTGTCTATACCTGGGATATGAACCGCAGAAATTAGACAGGTGATCTAACCATTAAGTCAGAGAAAGTCGAACATTGGGATTTAAGGATATTAATTGTGATATCCTTGTATAATCCCTGCACCATTGGTTCAGCATACAAAGCTGGAGAGGTCTCATGAAAACGAGCAAAGGGGATCGCGTCCGATGCTGCAGTCATGAGACCTAAAACTTCCATGCACATAGCTACTGAAGGGAATGACAGACTGAAGGTTCCGACAGGCTGCAACCAATTTCAAACGTCACTTGTCTGTTAGAGACAAAGTCATGGACACTGAATCTATCTGGAAACCTAAAAAGGTTACCTTTGTCTGAGGAATCAAAGAACTTTTTGGTAAATTGATCCTCCAACCATGTCTTTGAAGAAACAACACTAGTTGATTCACGTGAGATTCTGCAGAATGTAAAGACTGAGCGAGTACCAAGATATCATCCAAATAAGGAAACAGAGTAGGGCACCGAGAACCTTTGAAAAGATTCATGGAGCTGTTGCTAGGCCAAAGGAAGAGCAACACATTGGTAATGCTTGTCTAGAAAAGAGAATCTCAGGAACTGATAGTGATCCGGATGAATCGGAATATGAAGATATGCATCCTGTAAGTCTATTGTGGACATATAATGCCCTTGTTGAACAAAAAGCAGAATAGTCCTTATAGTCACCATCTTGAAAAATGGTACTCTTACATATCGATTCAAAATCTTTAGATCCAAAACTGGTCTGAATGAATTTTTTTTCTTTGGGACAATGAATAGATTTGAATAAAACCCCAGACCCTGTTCCTGAAACGGAACTGGCATGATTACCCCTGATAACTCCAGGTCTGAAACAAACTTCAGGAAAGCCTGAGCCTTTACTGGGTTCGCTGGAATGCGTGAGAAAAAATCTTCTCACGGGTGGTATTACTCTGAATCCTATTCTGTACCCCTGAGAGACAATACTCTGAATCCAATGATTTTGGACGGAATTGATCCAAACATCTTTGAAGAATTTTAATCTGCCCTCTACCAGCTGAGCTGGAATGAGGGCCGCACGTTCATGCGGACTTGGGGGCTGGCTTTGATCTCTTAAAAGGCTTGGATTTATTCCAATTTGAAGAAGGCTTCCAATTGGAAACAGATTCCTTTGGGGAAGGATTAGATTTCTGTTCCTTATAATGTAGAAAGGAACGAAAACGGTTAGAAGCTTTAGATTTACCTTTAGGTTTTTTATCCTGGGGCAAAAAAACTCCCTTCCCCCAGTGACAGTTGAAATTATTGAATCCAACTGAGAACCAAATAATGTATTACCTTGGAAAGAAAGAGAAAGCAATCTGGATTTAGAAGTCATATCAGAATTCCAAGATTTGAGCCACAAAGCTCTCCTAGCTAAAATAGCTAAAGACATATATCTAACATTAATTTTGATGATATAAAAAATGGCATCACAAATTAAATTATTAGCATGTTGAATCAACTTAACAATGCTAGACAAATCATGATCCGATTTTTTGTTTGTTTGTTTTGTTGTTTTTGTTTTCTCTTCTCTCTCTTTTCTTCTCCTTTTCTTTCACCAACACTAAACACTCTTTTATCACGCTCACTTTAAAGGGAACAGGACAAAAACAGAATTTATGTTTACCTGATAAATTACTTTCTCCAACGGTGTGTCCGGTCCACGGCGTCATCCTTACTTGTGGGATATTCTCTTCCCCAACAGGAAATGGCAAAGAGCCCAGCAAAGCTGGTCACATGATCCCTCCTAGGCTCCGCCTTCCCCAGTCATTCGACCGACGTAAAGGAGGAATATTTGCATAGGAGAAATCATATGATACCGTGGTGACTGTAGTTAAAGAAAATAAATTATCAGACCTGATTAAAAAACCAGGGCGGGCCGTGGACCGGACACACCGTTGGAGAAAGTAATTTATCAGGTAAACATAAATTCAGTTTTCTCCAACATAGGTGTGTCCGGTCCACGGCGTCATCCTTACTTGTGGGAACCAATACCAAAGCTTTAGGACACGGATGAAGGGAGGGAGCAAATCAGGTCACCTAGATGGAAGGCACCACGGCTTGCAAAACCTTTCTCCCAAAAATAGCCTCGGAAGAAGCAAAAGTATCAAATTTGTAAAATTTAGTAAAAGTGTGCAGTGAAGACCAAGTCGCTGCCTTACATATCTGATCAACAGAAGCCTCGTTCTTGAAGGCCCATGTGGAAGCCACAGCCCTAGTGGAATGAGCTGTGATTCTTTCAGGAGGCTGCCGTCCGGCAGTCTCGTAAGCCAATCTGATGATGCTTTTAAGCCAAAAAGAGAGAGAGGTAGAAGTTGCTTTTTGACCTCTCCTTTTACCAGAATAAACAACAAACAAGGAAGATGTTTGTCTAAAATCCTTTGTAGCATCTAAATAGAATTTTAGAGCACGCACTACATCCAAATTGTGCAACAAACGTTCCTTCTTTGAAACTGGATTCGGACACAAAGAAGGCACGACTATCTCCTGGTTAATGTTTTTGTTAGAAACAACTTTCGGAAGAAAAACAGAATTTATGTTTACCTGATAAATTACTTTCTCCAACGGTGTGTCCGGTCCACGGCGTCATCCTTACTTGTGGGATATTCTCTTCCCCAACAGGAAATGGCAAAGAGCCCAGCAAAGCTGGTCACATGATCCCTCCTAGGCTCCGCCTACCCCAGTCATTCGACCGACGTTAAGGAGGAATATTTGCATAGGAGAAACCATATGGTACCGTGGTGACTGTAGTTAAAGAAAATAAATTATCAGACCTGATTAAAAAAAAACCAGGGCGGGCCGTGGACCGGACACACCGTTGGAGAAAGTAATTTATCAGGTAAACATAAATTCTGTTTTCTCCAACATAGGTGTGTCCGGTCCACGGCGTCATCCTTACTTGTGGGAACCAATACCAAAGCTTTAGGACACGGATGTAGGGAGGGAGCAAATCAGGTCACCTAAATGGAAGGCACCACGGCTTGCAAAACCTTTCTCCCAAAAATAGCCTCAGAAGAAGCAAAAGTATCAAACTTGTAAAATTTGGTAAAAGTGTGCAGTGAAGACCAAGTCGCTGCCCTACATATCTGATCAACAGAAGCCTCGTTCTTGAAGGCCCATGTGGAAGCCACAGCCCTAGTGGAATGAGCTGTGATTCTTTCGGGAGGCTGCCGTCCGGCAGTCTCGTAAGCCAATCTGATGATGCTTTTAATCCAAAAAGAGAGAGAGGTAGAAGTTGCTTTTTGACCTCTCCTTTTACCGGAATAAACAACAAACAAGGAAGATGTTTGTCTAAAATCCTTTGTAGCATCTAAATAGAATTTTAGAGCGCGAACAACATCCAAATTGTGCAACAGACGTTCCTTCTTTGAAACTGGTTTCGGACACAGAGAAGGTACGATAATCTCCTGGTTAATGTTTTTGTTAGAAACAACTTTTGGAAGAAAACCAGGTTTAGTACGTAAAACCACCTTATCTGCATGAAACACCAGATAAGGAGGAGAACACTGCAGAGCAGATAATTCTGAAACTCTTCTGGCAGAAGAAATTGCAACTAAAAACAAAACTTTCCAAGATAATAACTTAATATCAACGGAATGCAAGGGTTCAAACGGAACCCCCTGAAGAACTGAAAGAACTAAATTGAGACTCCAAGGAGGAGTCAAAGGTTTGTAAACAGGCTTAATTCTAACCAGAGCCTGAACAAAGGCTTGAACATCTGGCACAGCAGCCAGTTTTTTGTGAAGTAACACCGACAAGGCAGAAATCTGTCCCTTCAGGGAACTTGCAGATAAACCCTTTTCCAATCCTTCTTGAAGGAAGGATAGAATCCTAGGAATCTTAACCTTGTCCCAAGGGAATCCTTTAGATTCACACCAACAGATATATTTTTTCCAAATTTTGTGGTAATCTTTCTAGTTACAGGCTTTCTGGCCTGAACAAGAGTATCGATAACAGAATCTGAGAACCCTCGCTTCGATAAAATCAAGCGTTCAATCTCCAAGCAGTCAGCTGGAGTGAAACCAGATTCGGATGTTCGAACGGACCCTGAACAAGAAGGTCTCGTCTCAAAGGTAGCTTCCAAGGTGGAGCCGATGACATATTCACCAGATCTGCATACCAAGTCCTGCGTGGCCACGCAGGAGCTATCAAGATCACCGACGCCCTCTCCTGATTGAATAATAAAAACTACAGTTAAACACTAAAAAACTCTAAGCCATCTCCGTGGAGATGTTGCCTGTACAACGGCAAAGAGAATGACTGGGGTAGGCGGAGCCTAGGAGGGATCATGTGACCAGCTTTGCTGGGCTCTTTGCCATTTCCTGTTGGGGAAGAGAATATCCCACAAGTAAGGATGACGCCGTGGACCGGACACACCTATGTTGGAGAAACCAGGTTTAGTACGCAAAACCACCTTATCTGCATGGAACACCAGATAAGGAGGAGAACACTGCAGAGCAGATAATTCTGAAACTCTTCTAGCAGAAGAAATTGCAACCAAAAACAAAACTTTCCAAGATAATAACTTAATATCAACGGAATGTAAGGGTTCAAACGGAACCCCCTGAAGAACTGAAAGAACTAAATTGAGACTCCAAGGAGGAGTCAAAGGTTTGTAAACAGGCTTGATTCTAACCAGAGCCTGAACAAAGGCTTGAACATCTGGCACAGCTGCCAGCTTTTTGTGAAGTAACACAGACAAGGCAGAAATCTGTCCCTTCAAAGAACTTGCAGATAATCCTTTCTCCAAACCTTCTTGAAGAAAGGATAGAATCTTAGGAATTTTTATCTTGTCCCAAGGGAATCCTTTAGATTCACACCAACAGATATATTTTTTCCATATTTTGTGGTAGATTTTTCTAGTTACAGGCTTTCTGGCCTGAACAAGAGTATCAATGACAGAATCTGAGAACCCTCGCTTTGATAAGATCAAGCGTTCAATCTCCAAGCAGTCAGTTGGAGTGAGACCAGATTCGGATGTTCGAACGGACCATGAACAAGAAGGTCTCGTCTCAAAGGTAGCTTCCATGGTGGAGCCGATGACATATTCACCAGGTCTGCATACCAAGTCCTGCGTGGCCACGCAGGAGCTATCAAGATCACCGGTGCCCTCTCCTGATTGATCCTGGCTACCAGCCTGGGGATGAGAGGAAACGGCGGGAATACATAAGCTAGTTTGAAGGTCCAAGGTGCTACTAGTGCATCTACTAGAGTCGCCTTGGGATCCCTGGATCTGGACCCGTAGCAAGGAACCTTGAAGTTCTGACGAGAGGCCATCAGATCCATGTCTGGAATGCCCCACAATTGAGTAATTTGGGCAAAGATTTCCGGATGGAGTTCCCACTCCCCCGGATGAAATGTCTGACGACTCAGAAAATCCGCTTCCCAATTTTCCACTCCTGGGATGTGGATTGCAGACAAGTGGCAGGAGTGAGTCTCTGCCCATTGAATGATTTTGGTCACTTCTTCCATCGCCAGGGAACTCCTTGTTCCCCCCTGATGGTTGATGTACGCAACAGTCGTCATGTTGTCTGATTGAAACCGTATGAACTTGGCCTTTGCTAGCTGAGGCCAAGCCTTGAGAGCATTGAATATCGCTCTCAGTTCCAGAATATTTATCGGGAGAAGAGATTCTTCCCGAGACCAAAGACCCTGAGCTTTCAGAGGTCCCCAGACCGCGCCCCAGTCCACCAGACTGGCGTCGGTCGTGACAATGACCCACTCTGGTCTGCGGAAGCTCATCCCCTGTGACAGGTTGTCCAGGGACAGCCACCAACGGAGTGAATCTCTGGTCCTCTGATCTACTTGTATCGTCGGAGACAAGTCTGTATAGTCCCCATTCCACTGACTGAGCATGCACAGTTGTAATGGTCTTAGATGAATTCGCGCAAAAGGAACTATGTCCATTGCCGCTACCATCAAACCTATTACTTCCATGCACTGCGCTATGGAAGGAAGAGGAACAGAATGAAGTATTTGACAAGAGTTTAGAAGTTTTGATTTTCTGGCCTCTGTCAGAAAAATCCTCATTTCTAAGGAGTCTATTATTGTTCCCAAGAAGGGAACCCTTGTTGACGGAGATAGAGAACTTTTTTCTACGTTCACTTTCCACCCGTGAGATCTGAGAAAGGCCAGGACAATGTCCGTGTGAGCCTTTGTTTGTGGAAGGGACGACGCTTGAATCAGTATGTCGTCCAAGTAAGGTACTACTGCAATGCCCCTTGGTCTTAGCACCGCTAGAAGGGACCCTAGTACCTTTGTGAAAATTCTTGGAGCAGTGGCTAATCCGAACGGAAGTGCCACAAACTGGTAATGCTTGTCCAGAAATGCGAACCTTAGGAACCGATGATGTTCCTTGTGGATAGGAATATGTAGATACGCATCCGTTAAATCCACCGTGGTCATGAATTGACCTTCCTGGATGGAAGGAAGAATTGTTCGAATGGTTTCCATTTTGAACGATGGAACCTTGAGAAACTTGTTTAGGATCTTGAGATCTAAGATTGGTCTGAATGTTCCCTCTTTTTTGGGAACTACGAACAGATTGGAGTAGAACCCCATCCCTTGTTCTCCTAATGGAACAGGATGAATCACTCCCATTTTTAACAGGTCTTCTACACAATGTAAGAATGCCTGTTTTTTTATGTGGTCTGAAGACAATTGAGACCTGTGGAACCTCCCCCTTGGGGGAAGCCCCTTGAATTCCAGAAGATAACCTTGGGAGACTATTTCTAGCGCCCAAGGATCCAGAACATCTCTTGCCCAAGCCTGAGCGAAGAGAGAGAGTCTGCCCCCCACCAGATCCGGTCCCGGATCGGGGGCCAACATCTCATGCTGTCTTGGTAGCAGTGGCAGGTTTCTTGGCCTGCTTACCTTTGTTCCAGCCTTGCATTGGCCTCCAGGCTGGCTTGGCTTGAGAAGTATTACCCTCTTGCTTAGAGGATGTAGCACTTGGGGCTGGTCCGTTTCTGCGAAAGGGACGAAAATTAGGTTTATTTTTGGCCTTGAAAGACCTATCCTGAGGAAGGGCGTGGCCCTTGCCCCCAGTGATATCAGAAATAATCTCTTTCAAGTCAGGGCCAAACAGCGTTTTCCCCTTGAAAGGAATGTTAAGCAATTTGTTCTTGGAAGACGCATCCGCTGACCAAGATTTTAGCCAAAGCGCTCTGCGCGCCACAATAGCAAACCCAGAATTTTTCGCCGCTAATCTAGCCAATTGCAAAGTGGCGTCTAGGGTGAAAGAGTTAGCCAATTTGAGAGCATGAATTCTGTCCAAAATCTCCTCATAAGAAGAATCTTTATTGAGCGCCTTTTCTAGTTCATCGAACCAGAAACACGCTGCTGTAGTGACAGGAACAATGCATGAAATTGGTTGTAGAAGGTAACCTTGCTGAACAAACATCTTTTTAAGCAAACCCTCTAATTTTTTATCCATAGGATCTTTGAAAGCACAACTATCTTCTATGGGTATAGTGGTGCGTTTGTTTAGAGTAGAAACCGCCCCCTCGACCTTGGGGACTGTCTGCCATAAGTCCTTTCTGGGGTCGACCATAGGAAACAATTTCTTAAATATAGGGGGAGGGACGAAAGGTATGCCGGGCCTTTCCCATTCTTTATTTACAATGTCCGCCACCCGCTTGGGTATAGGAAAAGCTTCGGGGGGCCCCGGGACCTCTAGGAACTTGTCCATTTTACATAATTTCTCTGGAATGACCAAATTCTCACAATCATCCAGAGTAGATAACACCTCCTTAAGCAGGGCGCGGAGATGTTCCAATTTAAATTTAAATGTAATCACATCAGGTTCAGCATGTTGAGAAATTTTCCCTGAATCTGAAATTTCTCCCTCAGACAAAACCTCCCTGGCCCCCTCAGACTGGTGTAGGGGCACTTCAGAACCAATATCATCAGCGTCCTCATGCTCTTCAGTATTTTCTAAAACAGAGCAGTCGCGCTTTCGCTGATAAGTGGGCATTTTGGCTAAAATGTTTTTGATAGAATTATCCATTACAGCCGTTAATTGTTGCATAGTAAGGAGTATTGGCGCACTAGATGTACTAGGGGCCTCCTGTGTGGGCAAGACTGGTGTAGACGAAGGAGGGGATGATGCAGTACCATGCTTACTCCCCTCACTTGAGGAATCATCTTGGGCATCATTTTCTCTAAATTTTGTGTCACATAAATCACATCTATTTAAATGAGAAGGAACCTTGGCTTCCCCACATACAGAACACAGTCTATCTGGTAGTTCAGACATGTTAAACAGGCATAAACTTGATAACAAAGTACAAAAAACGTTTTAAAATAAAACCGTTACTGTCACTTTAAATTTTAAACTGAACACACTTTATTACTGCAAATGTGAAAAAGTATGAAGGAATTGTTCAAAATTCACCAAAATTTCACCACAGTGTCTTAAAGCCTTAAAAGTATTGCACACCAAATTTGAAAGCTTTAACCCTTAAAATAACGGAACCGGAGCCGTTTTTATATTTAACCCCTTTACAGTCCCTGGTATCTGCTTTGCTGAGACCCAACCAAGCCCAAAGGGGAATACGATACCAAATGACGCCTTCAGAAAGTCTTTTCTATGTATCAGAGCTCCTCACACATGCATCTGCATGTCATGCTTCCCAAAAACAAGTGCGCAATAGAGGCGCGAAAATGAGGCTCTGCCTATGATTAGGGAAAGCCCCTAGAGAATAAGGTGTCCAATACAGTGCCTGCCGGTTATTTTACATAATTCCCAAGAATAAAATAATTCCTCAAAGCTATGAAGTATAAAATATGCTTATATATCAATCGTTTTAGCCCAGAAAATGTCTACAGTCTTAAAAGCCCTTGTGAAGCCCTTTTTTTTTTTTTTTTTATGTAATAAAAATGGCTTACCGGATCCCATAGGGAAAATGACAGCTTCCAGCATTACATCGTCTTGTTAGAAAAGTGTCATACCTCAAGCAGCAAAAGTCTGCTCACTGTTTCCCCCAACTGAAGTTAATTCCTCTCAACAGTCCTGTGTGGAAACAGCCATCGATTTTAGTAACGGTTGCTAAAATCATTTTCCTCTTACAAACAGAAATCTTCATCTCTTTTCTGTTTCAGAGTAAATAGTACATACCAGCACTATTTTAAAATAACAAACTCTTGATTGAATAATAAAAACTACAGTTAAACACCAAAAAACTCTAAGCCATCTCTGTGGAGATGTTGCCTGTACAACGGCAAAGAGAATGACTGGGGAAGGCGGAGCCTAGGAGGGATCATGTGACCAGCTCTGCTGGGCTCTTTGCCATTTCCTGTTGGGGAAGAGAATATCCCACAAGTAAGGATGACGCCGTGGACCGGACACACCTATGTTGGAGAAAAGGTGCACTTTTTTTTCAGTTAAAACACTTATGGACAAATATCTAAACTCACCATCTCAAAATAAAAACACTTCACCAACCATGGCTTCTAGACCCAGAGATAGGAGGAATAAGACAGCTACCAAAACCTTGGTCGAGTTACACTCTGAACCAGTTTCCTCCATAAAACATACTGAGGCTACTAACTCACAGTTATTAGTAAATAGTATTATGGAAGCCCTGAATCCAAAATTTGAATTTCTTAGATTAGAAATAAAGCAAGACATACATATATTATCAGCAGAAATTAAACAATTTTCGGCACGGATTCAGTCGAACAGAGAGTGTCCGATCTAGAAGATCTGACAGTAGCACATGACACGAATCTGAAGGCTAACTCACTTTCACTAACAGAATTACAAAATAAAATTGAAGATTTAGAGAACCGTTCCAGGAGAAACAATGTCAGAATAATTGGGGTTCCTGAGACGGTTCAACATACAGAATTGATAAAACTTATGGCTGAGACTCTTCCCAAACTTCTTGGTATCCCGCAGGAATTATTACCCCTAGCTGTAGAAAGGGCCCACAGATTGGGGAGACCCCCCTGTCAGGTAAAGATGGAATAAGATCGAGGCCCATAATAGCGAGGTACTTAAATTATCAGGATAAGTCTAAGCTCTTACAACTATCCCGCAAAAATGCACCTATCCTCTTAGAAGGAAATAGAATTCTACTCTTTCAGGATTTTGCCTATGAAACCTCCCTGAGGAGAAGGGAGCTCTCTCCAATCTGTGGTAGACTGATTAAGGAGGGATTCTTGGCCACAGTTGTTTACCCAGCTAAACTTAAGGTGGAATCGCAGGGTCATATATATTTTTTTGATAATGCATCCGATGCAGAAAAGTTTTATACGGAAAGATGTGTCAAATAATGTTGATTTAAAAGTTTACATAAGAGAGTAATCCTGTGATTATCACTGATGTTTTGAATGTTCATTACCTATCTTTATTATTGGGGTTTGTTGGATTTTACTTTTAGCGGGAGAGTGGGGGGGGGAGGCGGGGAGAAGGTCCTTAATTTTTTATCCTTTTATAATACATATAGATATACACTGTATATATATATATATAATTTTTATTTATTTTTTTTCTTCCCACTCCAAATTTCTTAATAAGTGTCGACTAAAGTAAGGAAATTAGTTGTATCCTCCTGGAATGTAGGAGGTATTTCTACTCCGATAAAGCGCAAAATGATAATTGCACATTTAAGGAAACTAAACACAGATATTGCCTTTATCCAGGAGACTCAGTTGAATGCAATTGAATCATTAAAACTAAGATCCTCTTGGGTTAAGGAAGTATTTTTTACACCTAGCATAGGGGAACAGCTATTCTATTAGGGAAGAATATCCCATACGAGGTACTGTTAGAAGATTATGATCCAGAAAGTAGAATCCTGATTTTAAAAATTAAATGTTCAAACTCCATATTTACCCTTTGTAATATTTACGCCCCTAACAAATTTGAAACTAAATTCTGGGAGTCATTACAGACTAAAATTTTGCAACTTGGTGAAGGCAACATAATTGTAGCAGGGGATTTCAACATGACTCCACATATTCCCCTGGACAGATGTAGACAAACATGCAACACTTATATCTCTAAAAGAGATAAATTAGAAAACAAAATGTTTAAGGCTCTATTTAGGAATCTGGCTCTTAAGGATATATGGAGGATTCATAATCCAATTCAAAGAGAGTTTACGTGTAAAGCTAGGAGTGTGAATTCGCTGTCAAGAATTGACTTATTTCTAGTCAATGAGGAGATATTAAAAACAGGAGCCACAACTAAAATAACACAAGTTACCATCTCCGATCATGCTCCAATTATTCTAAGTATTCCACTGTATAATAAAATATGTAAACCACGCCGTTTTTTTTCCCTAAGTTTCTAATGAAGGATTCAAAATTTAAAAACTGGTTGACTACTAAAATGACGGATTTTTTCTCCTTAAATTTGGGGTCAGTTAATGATCCGAGTCTATTATGGGAGGCAGGTAAAGCAGTAATTAGAGGAGATATCATTTCATACATGGCTAATTTCAAACGGAAAGCTGAACATAGAGAAAAAGAAATGCTAAGAACACTCACTAGTGCCTATAATAAATATCTAGCGCAACCTACGTCTATAAATTGGAGGAAATATACTTCCGCCAAGAGAGTGAGAGACACTCTGTTGATCCATACTTCAGTCCAAAACGAACTAAAATACAGAGCGAAGTTCTATAGATATGGCGATAAGGCAGGTAAATTATTGGCTAAATTGGTTAAGAATACGCAAGGAAGTCCCGCTATTGACTCACTTCTTGAGCAAGATACTATACTTAAAGATCCAAAAGAAATTATTGATGCTTTTTCCGTTTATTATAAGGATATATATTCCTTCAGGGAATCAGATCTAGAAGCTTCAGAATTATTCTGGAGAGGGCTTGAACATCCGTGTTTGGCTGAGGAAGTAACAGCCAAAATCAATGCTCCTATTTCTGATCAAGAGATTATGTGTGCTATCAGAAATTTAAAATTGGAAAAAGCTTCTGGACCGGACTCTCTACCTAGTGAGTTTTATAAGATACTATCTCCTATTCTAATCCCTCACTTAAGAATTCTTTTTAATCACTATTACATAGAAAAAAAACCTGTTTCATGGAATTTTGCCGCATCTACCACAGTTTTGATCTTGAAGCCAGGAAAGGACCCCGTGAAAAAGGAGTCCTACCGCCCTATTGCGTTATTGAACACTGATTATAAGATACTATCTTCCATCCTAGCTAAGAGACTTCAGGGTGAGATTGGAGTTCTTATCGACAAAGACCAGGCAGGATTCCTCTCTAAACGTAACTTAGCGGCTAAGGTTAGGGAATTATTTCTTGTTCTCGACTATTTTCGTCATTCGCAAGAAATTTCGGCATATGACCATCTTGATCTTGCAATTATCGCGCTTGACGCAGAAAAAGCGTTTGACTCGGTACATCATCAACATATTCTAACTACATTGCTTAACTTTGGCTTTAAAGACAATTTTATTTCTTTTATTGACAATTTATGTAATAACTCCTCTACCAAACTGGTCATTGGTAACTTAGAATCTAAGATAATTAAACTCCAGAGAGGTACGAGGCAAGGATGCCCATTATCACCCTTATTATTCGACTTAGCGATGGAATCCCTAGCTCTTAAAATCAGGCAATCTATTGAGGGAATAATAATTGGTTCATCAGAGCAAAAAAATCGCCTTATACGCGGATGATGTGCTGATTTATATGTCGGATACAGGAAAAAATATTCCAAGATTACTGTCGATCATCAACTCCTTCGGGTCTTTTACTGGCTACAAGATCAATAACTCGAAATCAGAATTATTATGGGTTAGGAAAAATGAGGCTTCTCCGCAGATGATACCTTTTAAGGAGGTAATCTCCCATTTTAGATATCTTGGAATTAATATATCAGCTGACCCAAAAGAGTGGTATGGTCTTAATATTCCTCCCATATTATCAAAGACAATAGAGTACTTGGATAGTTGGCAAAATCTCCCATTATCCCTATCAGGACGTATCGCTTTATTTAAGATGGTTTTACTCCCAAAAATCATTTTTCCTTTACAGAATATTCCGGTTATTCTAAAAGTGAAGGATTGGAAAAAATTGAACAGGGCTCTCAGATACTTTATATGGAAATGCAAGAGACCCCGTATTTCCCTAGACAAACTTTATCTTCCTAAAAAATATGGGGGATTCGCCCTGCCTGATCTTAGCAAATACAGTTTAGTCTTTCTCGCACGCATAGTGATAGACTGGATTGAGAACAAAGACTATTTTACTAACAATAAACTTGAAAAAAACATCCTATATCCATATAATCCTCCCATAGCATTAATCCATTGCCTAGTACAATTAATCCCAAAGAAGGTGAAGTCTTTTAACTCGATATATGTAATAATACAAGCTTGGAAGAAATTTGGACAAAAAGTAAACATTGATCTTTCTATTCCAAAATTTCAATGTTTATGTGGTAACCCAGAATTTCAACAAGGAACACAATCTCGATTATTTCAGACCTGGTAGGAGAAAGGTCTAACCTTTATGACGCAATTCATAGATCAAGATACCTTATCAGTAAAATCATTCGATAGATTAAAGCAAGAGTTCCAATTGAATAATAAGGACTTTTTTGCTTATTTACAGGCGAGACACTACCTCTTTTCTCTCACTGAGAAATTCGGATGGGTATGGACATGGGGAAAATTAGATAGCTGGCCTATTCTTGCAAAAAGTGACTTAACCTCTGTTTCAATCTGGTATGAATTAGCGACTAGCTCTCATGGAAATTCTAACTTAATTCAGATAACGCAGAGATGGAATCTTATATATCCAGAATTAAATTTGGAGATAGAACAGGTAGAAAAATCTATATCTATAACGGCCCAGACTACCTTATCTGCAAGTTGGCGAGAATCACATATTAAACTTTTGTATAGATCTTACTACACTCCATTAAAGGGATATAAATGGCATAACCATGAATTCAATATATGCCCAAAGTGTGCATATCTAGCAGCAGATATTGTTCACATGTTGTGGGCATGTCCGAAGATAAAACAGCTATGGCAAAAAGTAGAATTTTGGCTCAAAAAAACATTGAAGATACATCCTCTCTCTATCTCTCTGGCGGAAGATGTTTTTCTTAAAGAATCGCCCATGGTTATTGAACACATGAAGGCTAGAAATGTGACTATTTTGGCAACAAGAAACTTAATTCTTAAGAACTGGCGTGCCCCCAAGATACCTATTATTTTGGAAATTAAAAATTACATGAAAAAACAATGCATCATCGAGCAAATGGATACAACTCTAACATCTGAAAGAGAGATAATGCTCTTTCTTAAAAAGTGGTTGACATTTATTAAGATTTTTCCACCAGAAGAAATAGATCAATTAATTTACCCCTTTAGGCACTCTGAAGTAGTGATACTAGATCGATGGTAACACTTAAAATCTCTCCTTTTTTTTTTTCTTTCTTCTCCTTCTCTCTCCTCTCGCCCTCCTTCTCCCCTCCTCCTCTCCCCATATTGTAGCTATACATATCTCCCTTACCTCGATAATTTAATTGAGGAGTATGAAACTGACCTTGAAGCAAACAGTTTACTATCTGAATGAATATAGTTGCTTTTCTTTTTTTCTTTTCTTTTTTCAATTAAATGCATAAAATAAATAGAAAATACCTTCATTGAGTATAATATGTATTAATTTATTAACAAAAGATATGTATTATCATTATTATTTAGTTAAGACAAATGCATCAATTCCTTTTGTAATAGGTTATCAAACTAAGCCCTGCGTGGCGCATCTTGTGTTTTGTAATCATGTTGGTCTATAAATAAATATTTAAAAAAAAATCATGATCCGATACTTGTTGCGCTAAAGTTTCCAACCAAAAAGTTGAAGCAGCTGCAACATCAGCCAAAGAAATTGCAGGCCTAAGAAGATGACCTGAATATAAATAAGCCTTCCTTAGATAAGATTCAAGTTTCCTATCTAAAGGATCTTTAAAAGAAGTACTCTCTTCTGTAGGAATAGTAGTACGTTTAGCAAGAGTGGAGATAGCCCCATCAACTTTGGGGATCTTTTCCCAAAACTCCAATCTAACTGCTGGCAAAGGATACAATTTTTTAAACCTTGAAGAAGGAATAAAAGAAGTACCAGGCCTATTCTATTCTTTAGAAATCATATCAGAAATAGCATCAGGAACTGGAAAAACCTCTGGAACCACAGGAGGTTTATAAAACAGAATTTAAACGTTTACTAGTTTTAATATCAAGAGTACTAGTTTCCTCCATATCCAATGTAAATCAACACTTCTTTTAATAAAGAACGAATATACTTCATTTTAAATAAATAAGAGGATTTGTCAGTGTCAATATCTGAGGCAGGATCTTCTGAATCAGATAGATCCTCATCAGAGAAGGATAAATCAGTATGTTGCCGGTCATTTGAAATTTCATCAACTCTATGAGAAGTTTTAAAAACATAATTTATGTAAGAACTTACCTGATAAATTCATTTCTTTCATATTAGCAAGAGTCCATGAGCTAGTGACGTATGGGATATACATTCCTACCAGGAGGGGCAAAGTTTCCCAAACCTCAAAATGCCTATAAATACACCCCTCACCACACCCATAAATCAGTTTAACGCATAGCCAAGAAGTGGGGTGATAAGAAAAAAGTGCGAAAGCATAAAAAATAAGGAATTGGAATAATTGTGCTTTATACAAAAAAAAAAACCATAACCACCACAAAAAAGGGTGGGCCTCATGGACTCTTGCTAATATGAAAGAAATGAATTTATCAGGTAAGTTCTTACATAAATTATGTTTTCTTTCATGTAATTAGCAAGAGTCCATGAGCTAGTGACGTATGGGATAATGACTACCCAAGATGTGGATCTTCCACGCAAGAGTCACTAGAGAGGGAGGGATAAAATAAAGACAGCCAATTCCGCTGAAAATAATCCACACCCAAATAAAGTTAAAATCTTATAATGAAAAAAACTGAAATTATAAGCAGAAGAATCAAACTGAAACAGCTGCCTGAAGTACTTTTCTACCAAAAACTGCTTCAGAAGAAGAAAACACATCAAAATGGTAGAATTTAGTAAAAGTATGCAAAGAAGACCAAGTTGCTGCTTTGCAAATCTGATCAACCGAAGCTTCATTCCTAAACGCCCAGGAAGTAGAAACTGACCTAGTAGAATGAGCTGTAATCCTTTGAGGCGGAGTTTTACCCGACTCGACATAAGCATAATGAATTAAAGATTTCAACCAAGATGCCAAAGAAATGGCAGAGGCCTTCTGACCTTTCCTAGAACCGGAAAAGATAACAAATAGACTAGAAGTCTTTCGGAAAGTCTTAGTAGCTTCAACATAATATTTCAAAGCTCTAACTACATCCAAAGAATGCAATGATCTCTCCTTAGAATTCTTAGGATTAGGACATAATGAAGGAACCACAATTTCTCTACTAATGTTGTTAGAATTCACAACCTTAGGTAAAAATTTAAAAGAAGTTCGCAACACTGCCTTATCCTGATGAAAAATCAGAAAAGGAGACTAACAAGAAAGATCAGATAATTCAGAAACTCTTCTAGCAGAAGAGATGGCCAAAAGAAACAAAACTTTCCAAGAAAGTAATTTAATGTCCAATGAATGCATAGGTTCAAACGGAGGAGCTTGAAGAGCCCCCAGAACCAAATTCAAACTCCAAGGAGGAGAAATTGACTTAATAACAGGTTTTAGAGCAAAGATTTGACCTTTCAAGGAACTTGCAGACAAACCTTTATCCAAACCATCCTGAAGAAACTGTAAAATTCTCGGAATTCTAAAAGAATGCCAGGAAAAATGATGAGAAAGACACCAAGAAATGTAAGTCTTCCAGACTCGATAATATATCTTCCTAGATACAGATTTACGAGCCTGTAACATAGTTTTAATCACAGAGTCAGAGAAACCTCTTTGACTAAGAATCAAGCGTTCAATCTCCATACCTTCAAATTTAAGAATTTGAGATCCTGATGGAAAAAAGGACCTTGCGACAGAAGGTCTGGTCTTAACGGAAGAGTCCACGGTTGGCAAGAGGCTATCCGGACAAGATCCGCATACCAAAACCTGTGAGGCCATGCTGGGGCCACCAGCAGAACAAACGAGCATTCCTTCAGAATCTTGGAGATTACTCTTGGAAGAAGAACTAGAGGCGGAAAGATATAGGCAGGATGATACTTCCAAGGAAGTGACAATGCATCCACTGCTTCCGCTTGAGGATCCCTGGATCTGGACAGATACCTGGGAAGTTTCTTGTTTAGATGAGAGGCCATCAGATCTATTTCTGGAAGTCCCCACATTTGAACAATCTGAAGAAATACCTCTGGGTGAAGAGACCATTCGCCCGGATGTAACGTTTGGCGACTGAGATAATCCGCTTCCCAATTGTCTATACCTGGGATATGAACCGCAGAAACTAGACAGGAGCTGGATTCCGCCCATACCAGTATTCAAGATACTTCTTTCATAGCCAGAGGACTGTGAGTCCCTCCTTGATGATTGATGTATGCCACAGTTGTGACATTGTCTGTCTGAAAACAAATGAACGATTCTCTATTTAGAAGAGGCCATGACTGAAGAGCTCTGAAAATTGCACGGAGTTCCAAAATATTGATTGGTAATCTCACCTCCTGAGATTCCCAAACCCCTTGTGCTGTCAGAGACCCCCAAACAGCTCCCCAACCTGTCAGACTTGCATCTGTTGAAATTACAGTCCAGGTCGGAAGAACAAAAGAAGCCCCTGAACTAAACGATGGTGATCTGTCCACCACGTCAGAGAGTGTCGTACAATCGGTTTTAAAGATATTAATTGAGATATCTTTGTGTAATCCCTGCACCACTGGTTCAGCATACAGAGCTGAAGAGGTCGCATGTGAAAACGAGCAAAGGGGATCGCGTCCGATGCAGCAGTCATAAGACCTAGAATTTCCATGCATAAGGCTACCGAAGGGAATGATTGTGATTGAAGGTTTCGACAAGCTGGGATCAATTTTAGACGTCTCTTGTCTGTCAGAGACAGAGTCATGGACGCTGAATCTATCTGGAAATCTAAAAAGGTTACCCTTGTCTGAGGAATCAATGAACTTTTTGGTAAATTGATCCTCCAACCATGATCTTGAAGAAACAACACAAGTCGATTCGTATGAGATTCTGCTAAATGTGAAGACTGAGCAAGTACCAAGATATCGTCCAAATAAGGAAATACCACAATACCCTGTTCTCTGATTACAGACAGAAGGGCACCGAGAACCTTTGTAAAAATTCTTGGAGCTGTTGCTAGGCCAAACGGCAGAGCCACAAACTGGTAATGCTTGTCTAGGAAAGAGAATCTCAGAAACTGATAGTGATCTGGATGAATCGGAATATGCAGATATGCATCCTGTAAACCTATTGTGGACATATAATGCCCTTGCTGAACAAAAGGCAGGATAGTCCTTATAGTTACCATTTTGAATGTTGGTATCCTTACATAACGATTCAATATTTTTAGATCCAGAACTGGTCTGAAGGAATTCTTTTTCTTTGGTACAATGAAGAGATTTGAATAAAACCCCAGCCCCTGTTCCAGAACTGGAACTGGCAAAATTACTCCAGCCAACTCTAGATCTGAAACACATTTCAGAAATGCTTGAGCCTTCGCTGGATTTACTGGGACACGGGAAAGAAAAAATCTCTTTGCAGGAGGCCTTATTTTGAAGCCAATTCTGTACCCTTCTGAAACAATGTTTTGAATCCAAAGATTGTGAATTGATTTGATCCAAATTTCTTTGAAAAATCGTAATCTGCCCCCTACCAGCTGGGCTGGAATGAGGGCCGCACCTTCATGTGGACTTGGGGGCTGACTTTGGTTTTCAAAAAGGCTTGGATTTATTCCAGACTGGAGATGGTTTCCAAACTGACACCGCTCCTGTGGGTGACGGATCAGGCTTTTGTTCCTTATTGTGACGAAAGGAACGAAAACTATTATTAGACCTAAATTTACCCTTAGATTTTTTTATCCTGTGGTAAAAAAGTTCCTTTCCCTCCAGTAACAGTTGAGATAATAGAATCCAACTGAGAACCAAATAATTTATTACCCTGGAAAGAAAGGGAAAGCAAAGTTGACTTAGAAGACATATCAGCATTCCAAGTTTTAAGCCATAAAGCTCTTCTAGCTAAAATAGCTAGAGACATATACCTGACATCAACTCTAATGATATCAA
Source organism: Bombina bombina (assembly GCF_027579735.1). NCBI lineage: Eukaryota > Metazoa > Chordata > Amphibia > Anura > Bombinatoridae > Bombina > Bombina bombina. The sequence goes on from NC_069504.1 coordinate 369,014,034, forward strand.
AGATGGCATCACAAATAAAGTTATTAGCATGTTGAAGAAGATTAACAATGCTATGAGAATTATGATCTGTTACTTGTTGCGCTAAAGCTTCTAACCAAAAAGTTGAAGCTGCAGCAACATCCGCTAAAGATATAGCAGGTGTCATAACTGCCTAAGTTCTTTGCCTTATCCTTTATATAGCTGTGTCTTTTCACACTTACATAACTCCTCCCCAACAAGCAGTTTAAATTTCCCTCCTACTCATACCAAATTGCTTGATTGTTGAATCCAGCTTCTCACCCTCTAACCTCCTTGCAACCTTTGAGACAGACGCTGCTCACCTCTCTACCAAACACAGGACCGGAACCGGCAAGCGGTGACGTCACACGCCATCGCACACGCTGCAATTTCCCCAAACTCTGCAGGGGAACTCCACTCTGTCCGGACAGACCTCACCCATTACTACTACTAGTAAGTCTCAAAAGCGCTTCCTTCATACTCATACCGCAGTAACTTACGATTATTCAGTAATAACTCCTGACATGCCTCAGAATCTTAGTTAGGTTTCCTTCATATTTAAACGCTCTATTCTACCTATATTCTTAATTATTCACTCTCAATACCTAACTACTGCCTAAATCTCATTAGCTTTAATTGTTGCCTTAAAGTTGTACACTATGTCTGCTGCCAATAAAGATTAGATATGGTCTGTCTAAAACTTTAACTTGCAATTGCATGTTCTTATATGTGGGAACCAGTTTGACAATACTGAGTGGGGCTTAAGGCTCTGAGGTCTCAGCCATTGTCACACCTATCCTTATAATAAAAGTGAACTGTATCTATTGATTCTGAACCTTGCTGCCTTCCCTCACCTACACAGAATCATTGATACTTTCACTACACTCCTAAGCCTGCAGTTGTGGTCCTAAAAATTCCCTCTCTCCTTTACAGGGGTGAGATTATCTTCCACAGGCTGACAATAACAATCAAGCCTATACTATGGACCCAGCAGCCTTATTATCTCATGTAGAGAAATTAACTCAAACTGTAGATAACCTTACAACAGGGTTAAATACACTACAATTAGAAAACTCTGCCCTAAAGCAATACATCAATGAAAAAATTGATACCCTCACTACACGTATTAGTTCTAGTGAACCCCAACCTAATCCCCCACAAACATTTAGTGGTATTCGTTCAGAATTTAGGGAATTCAAAAACTCATGTTCCTTATATTTTCACCCAAAACATACTTCAATGATCATTTGAAGGTTCTCACCACAATCTCCTATCTGCGTGGCGAACCACGTATATGGGCAAATTTGTTTTTTGAAACCAATGACCCATTGCTGTACTCATTTGATCAGTTTTTTAAAGCAATGGGACAGCTTTATGATGATCCCTACAAACAGCTGTCTGCTGAGACAGCAATGAGGTCTCTGAGACAACATAAAAGGCCTGTGGAGGACTACATCGCAGAGTTTAAGAAATGGTCCCCTGATACACAGTGGAATGACCTTTCCTTGCGCAATCAATTCCGCCTAGGCCTCTCAGATACTCTCAAGGATGAGCTAGCCAGACAACCCCTCCCAGAGACTTTAGAACTCCTAATAGATGCTAGCATCACATTAGACAGACGCATCAGAGAGAGACGCTCAGAAAAGTCACACTTAGAAACATCCACTAAACAAACAGTTACTACTCTGCATCCACCTAAGACAACTACAAAAGCCTCTGAAATCCCTATGGAACTCGGGTTCATCAGAGGTCCATTAACTCTACAGGAAAAATTAAGAAGAAAAGCTTTAGATCTCTGTATGTATTGTGGAGGGATCGATCACTCTGTAAAGGACTGCTCTCAATTACAGCGTAGGAAGGGTAAGATGAACACCACAAGTATATGTTTATCTGCTAAACAAACACAATCTAATCATTGCTCCCTTCCTATCTTATTACAGTGGGATCAGCAAAGACTCAACTCACAAGCAATCCTTGACTCTGGTGCCAGCCACAATTATATAGATTACCAATTCACTACTGTAAATAAAATTCCACTAGTTAAGAAAATGGTGCCTAGTGTACTTCGTTTTATTGATGGTAATGAAATTACATCAGGACCCATCTTATACCACACCATACCTTTAAGGCTTACCACACATGACCAACACACAGAGTTTCTTACTTTTGATGTTATACCCTCACCTCTATATCCCATTATACTTGGTATCAGTTGGTTTAAACAACACGATCCCACTATACAATGGTCAACTTCACATGTCATCTTTGATTCTCCTTATTGTAAAAATTTGTGTCTCCATCATGAACAAATTTTACTTGATGTTCCTTTACAAATCCCCAAGGAATACATAACATTCGCTGATGTCTTTGACAAAAAAGAATCAGAGAATCTACCCCCTCATAGGGTTTATGACTGCCCTATAGATCTCCTACCAGGAGTTGATATACCTTACGGCCATATATTTCCCCTCTCTGATCCTGAGTTACAACATCTAAAAACTTATTTGGCAGATAATTTGAAGAAAGGCTTTATACGTCCTTCCACCTCCCCAGCTGGGGCTGGTATCTTTTTTGTTAAAAATAAAGAAAACTCAAGAATTAGTCTCCAGATTCTTTTGGTGGCCTACCTGCCTCACTGATGTTGAGGATTACGTTAAAACCTGCTTAATCTGCGAAACTACAAAAAAAGGGAGGACTCCCCCTTACGGGAAATTGATCCCATTACCGACTCCTGACCGTCCTTGGAAGGACATAGCAATCGACTACATAGTCGACCTACCTATTTCTGAAGGGAATAACACCATATTAGTAGTCGTAGACCTATTTAGTAAAATGGCACATTTCGTGCCCTACCATAAGCTCCCAACTTCTTCTGAAACCATTTCCTTAATGATACATCATATATTCAAGTATCACGGACTCCCGAATAGTATCACCTCAGATAGGGGAACTCAATTCACCAGCCAATTCTGGAAACAACTTTGTCACTCATTGGGTATTTCTAGACGTCTCAGTACCTCTTTCCATCCCCAAACTAATGGCCAGACTGAAAGGACAAACCAGTGCATTGAACAATATTTGAGATGTTTCATTTCAGCTAAACAAGATACCTGGACGCAACTACTACCATACGCAGAATTCGCCTTCAACAATTCCATCCATTCCTCTACAAAGTTCACACCGTTCTTCATTAATTATGGTTTCCATCCTTCTTTTGAATGGCATTCTATGGACAGCAACAGCTGTCCTGTTGTGAATGACCTCATCAACACTATTAGTGAATCTTTTTCACTAACTGCTGAAAATATTCGCATCGCCAAGGATCGCTATAAATTCCATTTTGATAAAAAAAGGATTTCCTCGCCTAAATATAGAGTAGGTGACTATGTTTGGTTATCAACACGTAATCTACATTTACCCCTTCCTTCCAGGAAATTATCTTCCAGCTTCATTGGACCATTTCCCATCATAAAAATTGTGAATATGAACGCTGTTACCCTCGCATTACCAGCAAATCTGAAATCCCATCCTACCTTTCATGTGTCTCTCCTCAAGCCTTATAGACAACTTCGTCACCATGATCCTTCTATTCCTCTACTTCCTCATCTACCGGATGCCACCCTGGAGTATGAGGTACAAGATATCTTGGACTCCCGACGTTTTCGTGGGCAGCTTCAGTATCTGGTCCATTGGAAGGGCTACCCTGATTCGGAGGACTCCTGGGAACCGGCTTCCAATCTCTCTGCCCCCCGATTGGTGGCCAGGTTCCATGAACGTTATCCTGATCGTCCTGGACTCGATCCCCGGAGTTGATCTTTGGGGGGGGGGGGGGTCCTGTCATAACTGCCTAAGTTCTTTGCCTTATCCTTTGTATAGCTGTGTCTTTTCACACTTACATAACTCCTCCCCAACAAGCAGTTTAAATTTCCCTCCTACTCATACCAAATTGCTTGATTGTTGAATCCAGCTTCTCACCCTCTAACCTCCTTGCAACCTTTGAGACAGACGCTGCTCACCTCTCTACCAAACACAGGACCGGAACCGGCAAGCGGTGACGTCACACGCCATCGCACACGCTGCAATTTCCCCAAACTCTGCAGGGGAACTCCACTCTGTCCGGACAGACCTCACCCATTACTACTACTAGTAAGTCTCAAAAGCGCTTCCTTCATACTCATACCGCAGTAACTTACGATTATTCAGTAATAACTCCTGACATGCCTCAGAATCTTAGTTAGGTTTCCTTCATATTTAAACGCTCTATTCTACCTATATTCTTAATTATTCACTCTCAATACCTAACTACTGCCTAAATCTCATTAGCTTTAATTGTTGCCTTAAAGTTGTACACTATGTCTGCTGCCAATAAAGATTAGATATGGTCTGTCTAAAACTTTAACTTGCAATTGCATGTTCTTATATGTGGGAACCAGTTTGACAATACTGAGTGGGGCTTAAGGCTCTGAGGTCTCAGCCATTGTCACACCTATCCTTATAATAAAAGTGAACTGTATCTATTGATTCTGAACCTTGCTGCCTTCCCTCACCTACACAGAATCACTGATACTTTCACTACACTCCTAAGCCTGCAGTTGTGGTCCTAAAAATTCCCTCTCTCCTTTACAGGGGTGAGATTATCTTCCACAGGCTGACAGCAGGTCTAAGAAGATTACCCGAACATAAGTAAGCTTTTCTTAGAAAGGATTCAATCTTTCTATCTAAAGGATCCTTGAAGGAAGTACTATCTGCCGTAGGAATAGTAGTACGTTTAGCAAGAGTAGAGACAGCCCCATCAACCTTAGGGATTTTGTCCCAAAATTCTAATCTGTCAGATGGCACAGGATATATTTGCTTAAAACGTTTAGAAGGAGTAAATGAATTACCCAAATTATTCCATTCCCTGGAGATTACTTCAGAAATAGCATCAGGGACAGGAAAAACTTCTGGAATAACTACAGGAGATTTAAACACCTTATTTAAACGTTTAGATTTAGTATCAAGAGGACCAGAATCCTCTATTTCTAATGCAATTAAGACCTCTTTAAGTAGAGAACGAATAAATTCCATTTTGAATAAATATGAGGATTTATCAGCATCAACCTCTGAAACAGAATCCTCTGAACCAGAGGAACCACTATTAGAATCAGAATGATGATGTTCATTTAAAAATTCATCTGAAAAATTAGAAGTTTTAAAAGACCTTTTACGTTTACTAGAAGGGGGAATAACAGACATATCCTTCTTAATGGATTTAGAAACAAAATCTCTTATGTTAACAGGAACACTCTGAGTATTAGATGTTGACGGAACCGCAACAGGTAATGTAACATTACTAAAGGAAATATTATCTGCATTAACAAGTTTGTCATGACATTCATTACAAACAACAGCTGGAGGAACAGATACCACAAGTTTACAACAGATACACTTAACTTTGGAAGATCCAGCACCAGGCAGCGTTTTTCCAGAAGTATCTTCTGACTCAGTGTCAATCTGGGACATCTTGCAATATGTAATAGAAAAAACAACATATAAAGCAAAATTGATCAAATTCCTTAAATGACAGTTTCAGGAATGGGAAAAAATGCCAGTGAACAAGCTTCTAGCAACCAGAAGCAATAAATAATGAGACTTAAATAATGTGGAGACAAAAATGACACCCATATTTTTTAGCGCCAAAAAAGACGTCCACATTATTTGGCGCCTAAATGCTTTTGGCGCCAAAAATGACGCCACATCCGGAACACCGACACTTTTGGCGCAAAAAAACGTCAAAAAAGACGCAACTTCCGGCGACACGTATGACGCCGGAAACAGAAAAAAAAAATTGCGCCAAAAAAGTCTGCGCCAAGAATGACGCAATAAAATGAAGCATTTTCAGCCCCCGCGAGCCTAACAGCCCACAGGGAAAAAAAGTCAAATTTTAAGGTAAGAAAAAAATTGATTTATTCATATGCATTATCCCAAATATGAAACTGACTGTCTGAAATAAGGAACGTTGAACATCCTGAGTCAAGGCAAATAAATGTTTGAATACATATATTTAGAACTTTATATAAAAGTGCCCAACCATAGCTTTAGAGTGCCACAGAAAATAAGACTTACTTACCCCAGGACACTCATCTACATGTAGTAGAAAGCCAAACCAGTACTGAAACGAGAATCAGCAGAGGTAATGGTATATATAAGAGTATATCGTCGATCTGAAAAGGGAGGTAAGAGATGAATCTCTACGACCGATAACAGAGAACCTATGAAATAGACCCCGTAGAAGGAGATCATTGAATTCAAATAGGCAATACTCTCCTCACATCCCTCTGACATTCACTGCACGCTGAGAGGGAAACCGGGCTCCAACCTGCTGCGGAGCGCATATCAACGTAGAATCTAGCACAAACTTACTTCACCACCTCCATAGGAGGCAAAGTTTGTAAAACTGATTTGTGGGTGTGATGAGGGGTGTATTTATAGGCATTTTGAGGTTTGGGAAACTTTGCCCCTCCTGGTAGGAATGTATATCCCATACGTCACTAGCTCATGGACTCTTGCTAATTACATGAAAGAAAGACCTTTTACGTTTATTAGAAGGCGGGATGGCAGACAAAGCCTTCTGAATAGAATCAGAAATAAATTATTTTAAATTTACAGGTATATCTTGTACATTAGATGTTGAGTGAATAGCAGCAGGTAATGAACTACTACTGATGGATACATTTTCTGCATGTAAAAGTTTTCTAATGACAACTATTACAAACCACAGCTGGAGGTATAATCTACACAAGTTTACAACAAATGCACTTAGCTTTGGTAGAACTGTTATTAGGCAGCTGGGATCCAACAGTGAATTCTGAGACAGGATCAGAATGAGACATCTTGCAAATGTAAGAGGAAAAAACAACATATAAAGCAAAATTATCAATTTCCTTATATGGCAGTATCAGGAATGGGAAAAAAAGCAGACAGCATAGCCCTTTGACATAGAAAAAGGCAAGAGGCAAATAAAAATGGGGTCTTAAACTATGAAAATATTTGGCGCCAAGTATGACGCACAACAAATAGAAAATGTAAAAAAAAAATTTGGCGCCAAAAACGTCACACTCGCGTCATAGATGACGCAACCTTGTGAAGGACTCGGCGTCAACTAAGACACCAGAAATGACGAATTTGTGTCAACAAACGTAACTTTGCACCAAAAAATCTCGCGCCAAGAATGACGCAATAAACTTTGGCATTTTGCGCCCTCGCTAGCCTAATTCTGCCTGCAAATTTAAAAGACAGTCAATTTGAAAAAGAGACTATACCCCAGGTAAGAAATAAATTTTCATAAAAATGCATTTCCCAGATATGAAACTGACAGTCTGCAAAAAGGAAATATACTGAAAACCTGAATCATGGCAAATAAGTACAATACATATATTTAGAACTTTATATAAATACATAAAGTGCCAAACCATAGCTGAGAATGTCCTAAGTAAAGAAAACATACTTACCAAAAGACATCCATCTACATATAGCAGATAGCCAAACCAGTACTGAAATGGTTATCAGTAGAGGTAATGGAATATGATAGTATATCGTCGATCTGGAAAGGGAGGTAGGAGATGAATCTCTATGACCGATAACAGAGAACCTATGAAATAGATCCCCATGAGGAAAACCATTGCATTCAATAGGTGATACTCCCTTCACATCCCTCTGACATTCACTGTACTCTGAGAGGAATCGGGCTTCACAAAATGCTGAGAAGCGCATATCAACGTTGAAATCTTAGCACAAACTTACTTCACCACCTCCATAGGAGGCAAAGTTTGTAAAACTGAATTGTGGGTTTGGTGAGGGGTGTATTTATAGGCATTTTGAGGTTTGGGAAACTTTGCCCCTCCTGGTAGGATTGTATATCCCATACGTCACTAGCTCATGGACTCTTGCCAATTACATGAAAGAAAATTGTACTTACCCAGAGACACTTGTTCACTAATATAGTAGCAGACAGCCAAACAAGTACAAAAATATATCAGCAGAGGTAATGGAGATAGAGTATATTGTTGATCTGTAAAGGGAGGCAGAAGATGAATCCCTGCTACCAAATTTACAGAGGGCCTATGAAGGACTTCCCACAAGGTGAAATAGTAGAATCAAATACCATACTCCAAATACGTCCCTCCGACAACTATTGTTTTCTGAGGGGAACCGGGCCTTACAGAGATAGAAGACCCCTCTCTATGAAGAATACTACATATCTTCATTCTTCAACCACCTCCAATGGAGGCAAAGTAAAGACTGAGGTATGTGTGAGGTGGGACCGTTTATATAGAGCTCTTGGGGTTTGGAACATTTTGCCTCCTCCTAGCGGTAGAGAAGTAATACCCATGAGTAAGGGATTGTGGACTCTCTCCACCTGTATGAAAGAAAAATCATTTGACTAACGTACATACAGAGAGCGTGCCAAATGATAGAGAAGTGTGTGCAATGAAAAAACATAATTTATGCTTACCTGATAAATTTATTTCTCTTGAAGTGTAGTCAGTCCACGGGTCATCCATTACTTATGGAATATATCTCTTCCTAACAGGAAGCTGCAAGAGGATCACCCAGCAGAGCTGCTATATAGCTCCTCCCCTCACATGTCATATTCAGTCATTCGACCAAAGCAGACGAGAAAGGAGAAACCATAGGGTGCAGTGGTGACTGGAGTTTAATTAAAATTTAGGTCTGCCTTAAAGACAGGGCGGGCCGTGGACTGACTACACTACAAGAGAAATAAATTTATCAGGTAAGCATAAATTATGTTTTCTCTTGTTAAGTGTAGTCAGTCCACGGGTCATCCATTACTTATGGAATACCAATACCAAAGCTAAAGTACACGGATGAAGGGAGGGACAAGGCAGAAACATTAAACAGAAGGAACCACTGCCTGAAGTACCTTTCTCCCAAAAATAGCCTCCGAAGAAGCAAAAGTGTAAAATTTGTAAAATTTTGAAAAGGTGTGAAGCGAAGACCAAGTCGCAGCCTTGCAAATCTGTTCAACAGAGGCCTCATTTTTAAAGGCCCAGGTGGAAGCCACAGCTCTAGTAGAATGAGCTGTAATCCTTTCAGGAGGCTGCTGTCCAGCAGTCTCATAGGCTAAACGTATTATGCTACGAAGCCAAAAAGAGAGGTAGCCGAAGCCTTTTGACCTCTTCTCTGTCCAGAGTAAACGACAAACAGGGAAGAAGTTTGACGAAAATCTTTAGTTGCCTGCAAATAGAACTTCCGGGCACGGACTACGTCCAAATTATGCAAAAGTCGTTCCTTCTTTGAAGAAGGGTTAGGACACAGTGATGGAACAACAATCTCTTGATTGATATTCCTGTTAGTAACTACCTTAGGTAAGAACCCAGGTTTAGTACGCAGAACTACCTTGTCTGAATGAAAAATCAGATAAGGAGAATCACAATGTAAGGCAGATAACTCAGAGACTCTTCGAGCCGAGGAAATAGCCATCAAAAACAAAACCTTCCAGGATAACAGCTTGATATCAATGGAATGAAGGGGTTCAAATGGAACGCCTTGAAGAACATTAAGAACTAAGTTTAAGCTCCACGGCGGAGCAATAGTCTTAAACACAGGCTTAATCCTAGTTAAAGCCTGACAAAAAGCCTGAACGTCTGGGACTTCAGCCAGACGTTTGTGTAGAAGAATAGACAGAGCAGAAATCTGTCCCTTTAACGAACTAGCAGATAAGCCCTTTTCTAAACCCTCTTGTAGAAAGGACAATATCCTAGGAATCCTAACCTTACTCCATGAGTAACTCTTGGATTCGCACCAATGTAAATATTTACGCCATATCTTATGGTAAATTTTTCTGGTAACAGGCTTCCTAGCCTGTATTAAGGTATCAATAACCGACTCCGAGAAGCCACGCTTTGATAGAATCAAGCGTTCAATCTCCATGCAGTCAGCCTCAGAGAAATTAGATTTGGATGTTTGAAAGGACCCTGAATTAGAAGGTCCTGTCTCAGAGGCAGAGACCACGGTGGACAGGACGACATGTCCACTAGGTCTGCATACCAGGTCCTGCTTGGCCACGCAGGCGCTATCAGAATCACCGAAGCTCTCTCCTGTTTGATCTTGGCAATCAAACGAGGAAGCATCGGGAATGGTGGAAACACATAAGCCATGTTGAAGACCCAAGGGGCTGTCAGAGCATCTATCAGCACCACTCCCGGGTCCCTGGACCTGGATCCGTAACAAGGAAGCTTGGCGTTCTGGCGAGACGCCATGAGATCCAGATCTGGTTTGCCCCAACGATGAATCAGTTGAGCAAAGACCTCGGGATGAAGTTCCCACTCCCCCGGATGAAAAGTCTGGCGACTTAGAAAATCCGCCTCCCAGTTCTCTACGCCTGGGATGTAAATCGCTGACAGGTGGCAAGAGTGAGACTCTGCCCAGCGAATTATCTTTGAGACTTCCAACATCGCTAGGGAACTTCTGGTTCGCCCTTGATGGTTGATGTAAGCCACAGTCGTGATGTTGTCCGACTGAAATCTGATGAACCTCAGAGTTGCTAACTGAGGCCAAGCTAGGAGAGCATTGAATATTGCTCTTAATTCCAGAATATTTATTGGGAGGAGTTTCTCCTCCTGAGTCCATAATCCCTGAGCTTTCAGGGAGTTCCAGACTGCGCCCCAGCCTAGAAGGCTGGCGTCTGTTGTTACAATCGTCCAATCTGGCCTGCGAAAGGTCATCCCCTTGGACAGATGTGGCCGAGAGAGCCACCATAGAAGAGAATCTCTGGTCTCTTGATCCAGACTTAGTAGGGGGGACAAATCTGAGTAATCCCCGTTCCACTGACTTAGCATGCACAATTGCAGCGGTCTGAGATGCAGGCGCGCAAATGGTACTATGTCCATTGCCGCTACCATTAAGCCGATTACTTCCATGCACTGAGCTACTGAAGGGTGTGGAATGGAATGAAGGACACGGCAAGCATTTAGAAGTTTTGATAACCTGGCCTCTGTCAGGTAATTTTTCATCTCTACAGAATCTATAAGAGTCCCTAGAAAGGGAACTCTTGTAAGTGGTAATAGAGAACTCTTTTCCATGTTCACCTTCCACCCATGCGACCTCAGAAATGCCAGAACTATCTCTGTATGAGACTTGGCAGTTTGAAAACTTGACGCTTGTATCAGAATGTCGTCTAGGTACGGAGTCACCGCTATGGCTCGCGGTCTTAGTACCGCCAGAAGTGAGCCCAGAACTTTTGTAAAGATTCTTGGAGCCGTAGCTAATCCGAAGGGAAGAGCTACAAACTGATAATGCCTGTCTAGGAAAGCAAATCTTAGGTACCGATAATGATCTTTGTGAATCGGTATGTGAAGGTAGGCATCCTTTAATTCCACTGTGGTCATGTACTGACCCTCTTGGATCATGGGAAGGATGGTTCGAATAGTTTCCATTTTGAATGATGGAACTCTTAGAAATTTGTTTAGGATTTTTAAGTCCAAGATTGGTCTGAAGGTTCCCTCTTTCTTGGGAACCACAAATAGATTTGAATAGAATCCCTGCCCGTGTTCCGTCCGCGGAACTGGGTGGATCACCCCCATTAGTAAAAGGTCTTGTACACAGCGTAGAAACGCCTCTTTCTTTATTTGGTTTGCTGATAACCTTGAAAGATGAAATCTCCCTCGTGGAGGAGAAGTTTTGAAGTCCAGGAGATATCCCTGAGATATGATCTCCAACGCCCAGGGATCCTGGACATCTCTTGCCCAAGCCTGGGCGAAGAGAGAAAGTCTGCCCCCACTAGATCCGTTTCCGGATAGGGGGCCCTCTCTTCATGCTGTCTTGGGGGCAGCAGCAGGTTTCTTGGCCTGCTTGCCCTTGTTCCAGGACTGGTTAACTTTCCAGCCCTGCCTGTAACGAGCAACAGCTCCTTCCTGTTTTGGAGCGGAGGAAGTTGATGCTGCTCCAGCCTTGAAGTTACGAAAGGCACGAAAATTAGACTGTTTGGCCTTTGATTTGGCCCTGTCCTGAGGTAGAGCATGGCCCTTACCTCCCGTAATGTCAGCTATAATTTCTTTCAAGCCGGGCCCGAATAAGGTCTGCCCTTTGAAAGGAATATTAAGCAATTTAGATTTAGAAGTCACGTCAGCTGACCAGGATTTAAGCCATAGCGCTCTGCGCGCTTGGATGGCGAATCCGGAGTTCTTAGCCGTAAGTTTGGTTAAATGTACGACGGCATCAGAAACAAATGCGTTAGCTAGCTTAAGTGCTTTAAGCTTGTTCATAATTTCATCCAATGGAGCTGTGCGAATGGCCTCTTCCAGAGACTCAAACCAGAATGCCGCCGCAGCAGTGACAGGCGCAATGCATGCAAGGGGCTGTAAGATAAAACATTGTTGAACAAACATTTTCTTAAGGTAACCCTCTAATTTCTTATCCATTGGATCTGAAAAGGCACAACTATCCTCCACCGGGATAGTGGTACGCTTAGCTAAAGTAGAAACTGCTCCCTCCACCTTAGGGACCGTCTGCCATAAGTCTCCTGTGGTGGCGTCTATAGGAAACATTTTCCTAAATATGGGAGGAGGGGAAAAGGGCACACCAGGTCTATCCCACTCCTTGCTAATAATCTCTGTAAGCCTTTTAGGTATAGGAAACACGTCAGTACACACCGGTACCGCATAGTATCTATCCAACCTACATAATTTTTCTGGAATTGCAACCGTGTTACAATCATTCAGAGCCGCTAATACCTCCCCTAGCAATATGCGGAGGTTCTCAAGCTTAAATTTAAAATTAGAAATCTCTGAATCCAGTCTCCCTGGATCAGATCCGTCACCCACAGAATAAAGCTCTCCGTCTTCACGTTCTGCAAACTGTGACGCAGTATCTGACATGGCTCTCACCTCATCCGCGCGCTCTGTCCTTAACCCAGAGCTATCACGCTTGCCTCTTAATTCTGGCAATTTAGATAATACTTCTGTCATAACAGTAGCCATGTCTTGCAAAGTGATTTGTAAGGGCCTCCCTGATGTACTTGGCGCCACAAAATCACGCACCTCCTGAGCGGGAGGCGAAGGTACTGACACGTGAGGAGAGTTAGTCGGCATAACTTCCCCCTCGTTGTCTGGTGATAATTTCTTTACATGTAAAGATTGACTTTTATTTAAAGTAGCATCAATGCAATTAGTACATAAATTTCTATTGGGCTCCACATTGGCCTTTAAACATAGTGAACAAAGAGATTCATCTGTGTCAGACATGTTTAAACAGACTAGCAATGAGACTAGCAAGCTTGGAAATACTTTTCTAAATAAATTTACAAGCAATATAAAAAACGCTACTGTGCCTTTAAGAAGCACAAAAAGCTGTCACAGTTGAAATAACAATGAACCAAAATAGTTATAGCAACCAATTTTTCACAGTAAATGTATTAAGTTAGCAAAGGATTGCACCCACCAGCAAATGGATGATTAACCCCTTAATACCCAAAAATGGATTAACAATTTAATAATTAACGTTTTTCTCACAGTCAAAACACACTGTCACAGGTCTGCTGTGACTGATTACCTCCCTCAAAATGAATTTTGAAGACCCCTGAGCTCTCTAGAGACGATCTGGATCATGGAGGATGAAGTAGACAGATTGTGACTGAATTTTAACTGCGCAAAAAAGCACTAAAATAGGCCCCTCCCACTCATATTACAACAGTGGGGAAGCTCAGAAAACTGTTTCTATGCAGAAAACAAAGATGGCCATGTGGTAAAAATCATGCCCCAATAAGTTTTATCACCAAGTACCTCACAAAAAACGATTAACATGCCAGTAAACGTTTTAAACATACATTTGAAAAGTTATGAATTGTTATTAATAAGCCTGCTACCAGTCGCTTTTACTGCAGTTAAGGCTCATACATTATTTCAGTATTAACAGTATTTTCAGAGTCAATTCCATTCCTTAGAAAAATACATTCAGTGTACACACACTCATCAGCCTAATACCAGTCGCTATCTATGCATTTAAGGCTGAACTTACTTTACATTGGTATCAGCAGTATTTCCTCAGTCAATTCCATTCCTCAGAAAAATAATTTACTGCACATACCTCTTTTGCAGGGGGGCCCTGCATGCTATTCCCCTTCTCTGAAGTTACCTCACTCCTCAGATGAGAACAGCCAGTGGATCTTAGTTACGTCTGCTAAGATCATAGAAAACGCAGGCAGATTCTTCTTCTAATGCTGCCTGAGAATAAACAGCACACTCCGGTGCCATTTAAAATAACAAACTTTTGATTGTAGAAATAAACTAAGTTAAAAAACACCACAGACCTCTCACAGCGACCTATTTTAGTTAGGCTGCAAGAGAATGACTGGATATGACATGTGAGGGGAGGAGCTATATAGCAGCTCTGCTGGGTGATCCTCTTGCAGCTTCCTGTTAGGAAGCGATATATTCCATAAGTAATGGATGACCCGTGGACTGACTACACTTAACAAGAGAAAACATAATTTATGTAAGAATTTACCTGATAAATTCATTTCTTTCATATTGGCAAGAGTCCATGAGCTAGTGACATATGGGATATACAATCCTACCAGGAGGGGCAAAGTTTCCCAAACCTCAAAATGCCTATAAATACACCCCTCACCACACCCACAATTCAGTTTAACGAATAGCCAAGCAGTGGGGTGATAAAGAAAGGAGTAGAAAGCATCAACAAAGGAAATTTGGAAATAATTGTGCTTTATACAAAAAAATCATAACCACCATAAAAAAGGTGGGCCTCATGGACTCTTGCCAATATGAGAGAAATGAATTTATCAGGTAAATTCTTACATAAATTATGTTTTCTTTCATGTAATTGGCAAGAGTCCATGAGCTAGTGACATATGGGATATCAATACCCAAGATGTGGAGTCTTCCACTCAAGAGTCACTAGAGAGGGAGGGAATAAAACAAAATCAGCCATATTCCGCTGAGAAAATAATCCACAACCCAAAAATAAGTTTATTTTCACTTTTGAAAGAAAAAAACTTAAATCAAAAAGCAGAAGAATCAAACTGAAACATCTGCCTGAAGAACTTTTCTACCAAAAACTGCTTCCGAAGAAGCAAATACATCAAAATGGTAGAATTTAGTAAATGTATGCAAAGAGGACCAAGTGGCTGCTTTGCAAATCTGATCAACTGAAGCTTCATTCTTAAAAGCCCATGAAGTGGAGACTGATCTAGTAGAATGAGCTGTAATTCTCTGAGGCGGGGTTTGACCCGACTCCAAATAAGCTTGATGAATCAAAAGTTTCAACCAAGAAGCCAAGGAAATAGCAGAAGCTTTCTGACCTTTCCTAGGACCAGAAAATAAAACAAATAGACTTTAGAAGTCTTCCTGAAATTTTTAGTAGCTTCCACATAATATTTCAAAGCTCTTACCACATCCAAAGAATGTAAGGATCTCTCCAAAGAATTCTTAGGATTAGGACATAAAGAAGGGACAACAATTTCTCTACTAATGTTGTTAGAATTCACAACCTTAGGTAAAAATTGAAAAGAAGTCCGCAAGACTGCCTTATCCTGATGAAAAATCAGAAAAGGACACTCACAAGAAAGAGCAGATAGCTCAGAAACTCTTCTAGCAGAAAAGATAGCCAAAAGGAACAACACTTTCCAAGAAAGTAGTTTAATGTCCAAAGAATGCATAGGTTCAAATGGAGGAGCCTGCAAAGCCCTCAGAACCAAATTAAGACTCCAAGGAGGAGAAATGGATTTAATGACAGGCTTAATACGAACTAAAGCCTGTACTAAACAGTGTATATCAGGAAGTATAGCAATCTTTCTGTGAAATAAAACAGAAAGAGCGGAGATTTGTCCTTTCAAGGAACTTGCAGACAAAACCTTATCCAAACCATCCTGAAGAAACTGCAAAATTCTAGGAATTCTAAAAGAATGCCAAGAGAATTTATGAGAAGAACACCATGAAATGTAAGTCTTCCAAACTCTATAATAAATCTTTCTAGAGACAGATTTACGAGCTTGTAACATAGTATTAATCACTGAATCAGAGAAACCTCTATGACTTAGAACTAAGCGTTCAATTTCCATACCTTCAAATTTAATGATTTGAGATCCTGATGGAAAAACGGACCTTGAGATAGTAGGTCCGGCCGTAACGGAAGTGGCCAAGGCGGGCAACTGGACATCCAAACCAGATCCGCATACCAAAACCTGTGTGGCCATGCTGGAGCCACCAGCAAAACAAAAGACTGTTCCATGATGATTTTGGAAATCACTCTGGGAAGGAGAACTAGAGGCGGGAAGATGTAAGCAGGTTGATAACACCAAGGAAGTGTGAGCGCATCCACTGCTTCCGCCTGAACATCCCTGGACCTGGACAGGTATCTGGGAAGTTTCTTGTTTAGATGAGAGGCCATGAGATCTATCTCTGGAAGCCCCCACATCTGAACAATGTGAAAAAACACATCTGGATGGAGAGACCACTCCCCTGGATGTAAAGTCTGGCGGCTGAGATAATCCGCCTCCCAATTGTCTACACCTGGGATATGTACCGCAGAGATTAGACAGGAGCTGGATTCCACCCAAGCAAGTATCCGAGATACGTCTTTCATAGCTTGGGGACTGTGAGTCCCACCCTGATGATTGACATAAGCCACAGTTGTGATATTGTCTGTCTGAAAACAAATGAACGGTTCTCTCTTTAGTAGAGGCCAGAACTAAAGAGCCCTGAGAATTGCACAGAGTTCTAAAATATTTATTGGTAATCTCGCCTCTTGAGATTTCCAAACCCCTTGTGCTATCAGAGACCCCCAAAGAGCTCCCCAACCTGAAAGACTCGCATCTGTTGTGATCACAGTCAAGGTTGGGCGAACAAAAGAAGCCCCTTCAACCAAACGATGGTGATCTATCCACCATGCCAGAGAGTGTCGTACATTGGGATTCAAGGATATTAATTGTGATATCTTTGTATAATCCCTGCACCATTGATTCAGCATACAAAGCTGTAGAGGTCTCATGTGAAAACGAGCAAAGGGGATTGCGTCCGATGCTGCAGTCATGAGACCTAAAACTTCCATGCACATAGCCACTGAAGGGAATGACTGAGACTGAAGGAGCCGACATGCTGCGACCAATTTTAAACGTCTCTTGTCTGTTAGAGACAGAGTCATGGACACTGAATCTATCTGGAAGCCTAAAAAGGTGACCCTTGTCTGAGGAATCAAGAAACTTTTTAGTAAATTGATCCTCCAACCATGTTTCCGAAGAAACAACACTAGTTGATTCGTGTGAGATACTGCAGTATGTAAAGACTGAGCTAGTACCAAGATATCGTCCAAATAAGGAAACACCGCAATACCCTGTTCTCTTATTACAGATAGTAGGGCACCCAGAACCTTTGAAAAGATTCTTGGAGCTGTTGCTAGGCCAAATGGAAGAGCAACAAATTGGTAATGCTTGTCTAGAAAAGAGACTCTCAGAAACTGATAGTGTTCTGGATGAATCGGAATATGAAGGTATGCATCCTGCAAGTCTATTGTGGACATATAATGTCCTTGCTGAACAAAAGGCAGAATAGTCCTTATAGTCACCATCTTGAAAGTTGGTACTCTTACATAACGATTCAAAATTTTCAGATCCAGAACTGGTCTGAACAAATTTTCTTTCTTTGGTACAATGAATAGGTTTGAATAAAACCCCAAACCTTGTTCCTGAGGAGGAACTGGCATGATTACCTCTGAAGACTCCAGGTCTGAAACACACTTCAGAAAAGCCTGAGCTTTTACTGGATTTACAGGAATCCGTGAGAGAAAAAATCTTCTCACAGGAGGTCTTACTTTGAATCCTATTCGATACCCTTGAGAGACAATGCTCTGAATCCAATGATTTTGGACAGATTTTATCCAAAAATCCTTGAAAAACCTTAATCTGCCCCTACCAGCTGAGCTGGAATGAGGGCCGCACCTTCATGCGGACTTAGGGGCAGACTTTGGTTTCCTAAATGGCTTGGATTTATTCCAATTTGAGGAAGGCTTCCAAATGGAAGCAGATTCCTTGGGAGGAGGATTGAGTTTTTGTTCCTTATTCTGACGAAAGGAACGAAAACGGTTAGAAGCCTTAGATTTACCCTTAGTTTTTTTATCCTGAGGCAAAAAAAACATAATTTATGTAAGAACTTACCTGATAAATTCATTTCTTTCATATTAACAAGAGTCCATGAGCTAGTGACGTATGGGATATACATTCCTACCAGGAGGGGCAAAGTTTCCCAAACCTTAAAAACAGAATTTATGTTTACCTGATAAATTACTTTCTCCAACGGTGTGTCCGGTCCACGGCGTCATCCTTACTTGTGGGATATTCTCTTCCCCAACAGGAAATGGCAAAGAGCCCAGCAAAGCTGGTCACATGATCCCTCCTAGGCTCCGCCTACCCCAGTCATTCGACCGACGTTAAGGAGGAATATTTGCATAGGAGAAACCATATGGTACCGTGGTGACTGTAGTTAAAGAAAATAAATTATCAGACCTGATTAAAAAAACCAGGGCGGGCCGTGGACCGGACACACCGTTGGAGAAAGTAATTTATCAGGTAAACATAAATTCTGTTTTCTCCAACATAGGTGTGTCCGGTCCACGGCGTCATCCTTACTTGTGGGAACCAATACCAAAGCTTTAGGACACGGATGAAGGGAGGGAGCAATCAGGTCACCTAAATGGAAGGCACCACGGCTTGCAAAACCTTTCTCCCAAAAATAGCCTCAGAAGAAGCAAAAGTATCAAACTTGTAAATTTGGTAAAAGTGTGCAGTGAAGACCAAGTCGCTGCCCTACATATCTGATCAACAGAAGCCTCGTTCTTGAAGGCCCATGTGGAAGCCACAGCCCTAGTGGAATGAGCTGTGATTCTTTCGGGAGGCTGCCGTCCGGCAGTCTCGTAAGCCAATCTGATGATGCTTTTAATCCAAAAAGAGAGAGAGGTAGAAGTTGCTTTTTGACCTCTCCTTTTACCAGAATAAACAACAAACAAGGAAGATGTTTGTCTAAAATCCTTTGTAGCATCTAAATAGAATTTTAGAGCGCGAACAACATCCAAATTGTGCAACAAACGTTCCTTCTTTGAAACTGGTTTCGGACACAGAGAAGGTACGATAATCTCCTGGTTAATGTTTTTGTTAGAAACAACTTTTGGAAGAAAACCAGGTTTAGTACGTAAAACCACCTTATCTGCATGGAACACCAGATAAGGAGGAGAACACTGCAGAGCAGATAATTCTGAAACTCTTCTAGCAGAAGAAATTGCAACTAAAAACAAAACCTTCCAAGATAATAACTTAATATCAACGGAATGCAAGGGTTCAAACGGAACCCCCTGAAGAACTGAAAGAACTAAATTGAGACTCCAAGGAGGAGTCAAAGGTTTGTAAACAGGCTTAATTCTAACCAGAGCCTGAACAAAGGCTTGAACATCTGGCACAGCAGCCAGTTTTTTGTGAAGTAACACCGACAAGGCAGAAATCTGTCCCTTCAGGGAACTTGCAGATAATCCTTTTTCCAATCCTTCTTGAAGGAAGGATAGAATCCTAGGAATCTTAACCTTGTCCCAAGAGAATCCTTTAGATTCACACCAACAGATATATTTTTTCCAAATTTTGTGGTAAATCTTTCTAGTTACAGGCTTTCTGGCCTGAACAAGAGTATCAATAACAGAATCTGAGAACCCTCGCTTCGATAAAATCAAGCGTTCAATCTCCAAGCAGTCAGCTGGAGTGAAACCAGATTCGGATGTTCGAACGGACCCTGAACAAGAAGGTCTCGTCTCAAAGGTAGCTTCCAAGGTGGAGCCGATGACATATTCACCAGATCTGCATACCAAGTCCTGCGTGGCCACGCAGGAGCTATCAAGATCACCGACGCCCTCTCCTGATTGATCCTGGCTACCAGCCTGGGGATGAGAGGAAACGGCGGGAACACATAAGCGAGTTTGAAGGTCCAAGGTGCTACTAGTGCATCCACTAGAGCCGCCTTGGGATCCCTGGATCTGGACCCGTAGCAAGGAACTTTGAAGTTCTGACGAGAGGCCATCAGATCCATGTCTGGAATGCCCCACAGCTGAGTGACTTGGGCAAAGATTTCCGGATGGAGTTCCCACTCCCCCAGATGCAATGTCTGACGACTCAGAAAATCCGCTTCCCAATTTTCCACTCCTGGGATGTGGATAGCAGACAGGTGGCAGGAGTGAGACTCCGCCCATAGAATGATTTTGGTCACTTCTTCCATCGCTAGGGAACTCCTTGTTCCCCCCTGATGGTTGATGTACGCAACAGTTGTCATGTTGTCTGATTGAAACCGTATGAACTTGGCCCTCGCTAGCTGAGGCCAAGCCTTGAGAGCATTGAATATCGCTCTCAGTTCCAGAATATTTATCGGTAGAAGAGATTCTTCCCGAGACCAAAGACCCTGAGCTTTCAGGGATCCCCAGACCGCACCCCAGCCCATCAGACTGGCGTCGGTCGTGACAATGACCCACTCTGGTCTGCGGAATGTCATCCCTTGTGACAGGTTGTCCAGGGACAGCCACCAACGGAGTGAGTCCCTGGTCCTCTGATTTACTTGTATCTTCGGAGACAAGTCTGTATAGTCCCCATTCCACTGACTGAGCATGCACAGTTGTAATGGTCTTAGATGAATGCGCGCAAAAGGAACTATGTCCATTGCCGCTACCATCAACCCGATCACTTCCATGCACTGAGCTATGGAAGGAAGAGGAACGGAATGAAGTATCCGACAAGAGTCTAGAAGCTTTGTTTTTCTGGCCTCTGTCAGAAAAATCCTCATTTCTAAGGAGTCTATTATTGTTCCCAAGAAGGGAACCCTTGTTGACGGGGATAGAGAACTCTTTTCCACGTTCACTTTCCACCCGTGAGATCTGAGAAAGGCCAGGACAATGTCCGTGTGAGCCTTTGCTTGAGGAAGGGACGACGCTTGAATCAGAATGTCGTCCAAGTAAGGTACTACAGCAATGCCCCTTGGTCTTAGCACAGCTAGAAGGGACCCCAGTACCTTTGTGAAAATCCTTGGAGCAGTGGCTAATCCGAAAGGAAGCGCCACGAACTGGTAATGTTTGTCCAGGAATGCGAACCTTAGGAACCGATGATGTTCCTTGTGGATAGGAATATGTAGATACGCATCCTTTAAATCCACCGTGGTCATGAATTGACCTTCCTGGATGGAAGGAAGAATAGTTCGAATGGTTTCCATCTTGAACGATGGAACCTTGAGAAACTTGTTTAAGATCTTGAGATCTAAGATTGGTCTGAACGTTCCCTCTTTTTTGGGAACTATGAACAGATTGGAGTAGAACCCCATCCCTTGTTCGCTTAATGGAACAGGATGAATCACTCCCATTTTTAACAGGTCTTCTACACAATGTAAGAATGCCTGTCTTTTTATGTGGTCTGAAGACAACTGAGACCTGTGGAACCTCCCCCTTGGGGGAAGTCCCTTGAATTCCAGAAGATAACCTTGGTAGACTATTTCTAGCGCCCAAGGATCCAGAACATCTCTTGCCCAAGCCTGAGCGAAGAGAGAGAGTCTGCCCCCCACCAGATCCGGTCCCGGATCGGGGGCCAACATTTCATGCTGTCTTGGTAGCAGTGGCAGGTTTCTTGGCCTGCTTTCCCTTGTTCCAGCCTTGCATTGGTCTCCAAGCTGGCTTGGCTTGAGAAGTATTACCCTCTTGCTTAGAGGACGTAGCACCTTGGGCTGGTCCGTTTCTACGAAAGGGACGAAAATTAGGTTTATTTTTTGCCTTGAAAGGCCGATCCTGAGGAAGGGCGTGGCCCTTACCCCCAGTGATATCAGAGATAATCTCTTTCAAGTCAGGGCCAAACAGCGTTTTCCCCTTGAAAGGAATGTTAAGTAGCTTGTTCTTGGAAGACGCATCAGCCGACCAAGATTTCAACCAAAGCGCTCTGCGCGCCACAATAGCAAACCCAGAATTCTTAGCCGCTAACCTAGCCAATTGCAAAGTGGCGTCTAGGGTGAAAGAATTAGCCAATTTGAGAGCATTGATTCTGTCCATAATCTCCTCCAAAGGAGGAGAATCACTATCGACCGCTCTTATCAGATCATCGAACCAGAAACATGCGGCTGTAGCGACAGGGACAATGCATGAAATTGGTTGTAGAAGGTAACCTTGCTGAACAAACATCTTTTTAAGCAAACCTTCTAATTTTTTATCCATAGGATCTTTGAAAGCACAACTATCCTCTATGGGTATAGTGGTGCGTTTGTTTAAAGTGGAAACCGCTCCCTCGACCTTGGGGACTGTCTGCCATAAGTCCTTTCTGGGGTCGACCATAGGAAACAATTTTTTAAATATGGGGGGAGGGACGAAAGGAATACCGGGCCTTTCCCATTCTTTATTAACAATGTCCGCCACCCGCTTGGGTATAGGAAAAGCTTCTGGGAGCCCCGGCACCTCTAGGAACTTGTCCATTTTACAAAGTTTCTCTGGGATGACCAACTTGTCACAATCATCCAGAGTGGATAGTACCTCCTTAAGCAGAATGCGGAGATGTTCCAACTTAAATTTAAATGCAATCACATCAGGTTCAGCCTGTTGAGAAATGTTCCCTGAATCAGTAATTTCTCCCTCAGACAAAACCTCCCTGGCCCCATCAGACTGGGTTAGGGGCCCTTCAGAAATATTATTATCAGCGTCGTCATGCTCTTCAGTATCTAAAACAGAGCAGCCGCGCTTACGCTGATAAGTGTTCATTTTGGCTAAAATGTTTTTGACAGAATTATCCATTACAGCCGTTAATTGTTGCATAGTAAGGAGTATTGGCGCGCTAGATGTACTAGGGGCCTCCTGAGTGGGCAAGACTCGTGTAGACGAAGGAGGGAATGATGCAGTACCATGCTTACTCTCCTCACTTGAGGAATCATCTTGGGCATCATTGTCATTGTCACATAAATCACATTTATTTAAATGAATAGGAATTCTGGCTTCCCCACATTCAGAACACAGTCTATCTGGTAGTTCAGACATGTTAAACAGGCATAAACTTGATAACAAAGTACAAAAAACGTTTTAAAATAAAACCGTTACTGTCACTTTAAATTTTAAACTGAACACACTTTATTACTGCAATTTGCGAAAAAACATGAAGGAATTGTTCAAAATTCACCAAATTTTCACCACAGTGTCTTAAAGCCTTAAAAGTATTGCACACCAAATTTGGAAGCTTTAACCCTTAAAATAACGGAACCGGAGCCGTTTTGAACTTTAACCCCTTTACAGTCCCTGGTATCAGCTTTGCTGAGACCCAACCAAGCACAAAGGGGAATACGATACCAAATGACGCCTTCAGAAAGTCTTTTCTAAGTATCAGAGCTCCTCTCACATGCGACTGCATGCCATGCCTCTCAAAAACAAGTGCGCCACACCGGCGCGAAAATGAGGCTCTGCTTATGCTTTGGGAAAGCCCCTAAAGAATAAGGTGTCTAAAACAGTGCCTGCCGATATTATTATATCAAAATACCCAGATAAAATGATTCCTCAAGGCTAAATATGTGTTAATAATGAATCGATTTAGCCCAGAAAAAGTCTACAGTTTTAATAAGCCCTTGTGAAGCCCTTATTTACGATCGTAATAAACATGGCTTACCGGATCCCATAGGGAAAATGACAGCTTCCAGCATTACATCGTCTTGTTAGAATGTGTCATACCTCAAGCAGCAAGAGACTGCACACTGTTCCCCCAACTGAAGTTAATTGCTCTCAACAGTCCTGTGTGGAACAGCCATGGATTTTAGTGACGGTTGCTAAAATCATTTTCCTCATACAAACAGAAATCTTCATCTCTTTTCTGTTTCTGAGTAAATAGTACATACCAGCACTATTTCAAAATAACAAACTCTTGATTGAATAATAAAAACTACAGTTAAACACTAAAAAACTCTAAGCCATCTCCGTGGAGATGTTGCCTGTACAACGGCAAAGAGAATGACTGGGGTAGGCGGAGCCTAGGAGGGATCATGTGACCAGCTTTGCTGGGCTCTTTGCCATTTCCTGTTGGGGAAGAGAATATCCCACAAGTAAGGATGACGCCGTGGACCGGACACACCTATGTTGGAGAAATGCCTATAAATACACCCCTCACCACACCCACAAATCAGTTTAACGAATAGCCAAGAAGTGGGGTGATAAGAAAAAAAGTGCGAAGCATATAAAATAAGGAATTGGAATAATTGTGCTTTATACAAAAAAATCATAACCACCACAAAAAAAGGGTGGGCCTCATGGACTCTTGTTAATATGAAAGAAATGAATTTATCAGGTAAGTTCTTACATAAATTATGTTTTCTTTCATGTAATTAACAAGAGTCCATGAGCTAGTGACGTATGGGATAATGACTACCCAAGATGTGGATCTTTCCACACAAGAGTCACTAGAGAGGGAGGGATAAAATAAAGACAGCCAATTCCTGCTGAAAATAATCCACACCCAAAATAAAGTTTAACAAAAAACATAAGCAGAAGATTCAAACTGAAACCGCTGCCTGAAGAACTTTTCTACCAAAAACTGCTTCAGAAGAAGAAAATACATCAAAATGGTAGAATTTAGTAAAAGTATGCAAAGAGGACCAAGTTGCTGCTTTGCAGATCTGGTCAACCGAAGCTTCATTCCTAAACGCCCAGGAAGTAGATACTGACCTAGTAGAATGAGCTGTAATTCTCTGAGGCGGAATTTTACCCGACTCAACATAGGCAAGATGAATTAAAGATTTCAACCAAGATGCCAAAGAAATGGCAGAAGCTTTCTGGCCTTTCCTAGAACCGGAAAAGATAACAAATAGACTAGAAGTCTTACAGAAAGATTTCGTAGCTTCAACATAATATTTCAAAGCTCTAACAACATCCAAAGAATGCAACGATTTCTCCTTAGAATTCTTAGGATTAGGACATAATGAAGGAACCACAATTTCTCTACTAATGTTGTTGGAATTCACAACTTTAGGTAAAATTCAAAAGAAGTTCGCAACACCGCCTTATCCTGATGAAGAATCAGAAAAGGAGACTCACAAGAAAGAGCAGATAATTCAGAAACTCTTCTGGTAGAAGAGATGGCCAAAAGGAACAAAACTTTCCAAGAAAGTAATTTAATATCCAATGAATGCATAGGTTCAAATGGAGGAGCTTGAAGAGCCCCCAGAACCAAATTCAAACTCCAGGAGGAGAAATTGACTTAATGACAGGCTTTA